>NW_023277083.1:0-33242 GCF_003668045.3 Cricetulus griseus
GATCTTGGTTCATTCGGACATTGCAGAGATATTTTCTGGAGCTGACCAAACGCTGAAAAACCCCAAGAGGGCAGTGTGTTTCCCATGGAAGAGGTCCACCACGACATTCTCTGAATGACATGTGGGTGTCAGCCTTACGATATTGGGAATGTCTTCCCTCCCCTGTTCTGACACCTGTGTCGTCTCTACGGTTCAGGCCCCTGTTCAGACCCCTGTGTGGTCTCAATCGTTCCACATTTTTTGATCGGAAATTGTCGATGAGTTAAGAAGCTGACTCCGTATTCTGAGATGTTGGGTACCCAGCCTACGTTTGCCACCCCCATTGGAAGTCCATCTTATGTTTGAGGGAATCTAGCTGCTACTGCTACTGTGGAAAAACTGTTCAATGCCATTTTGTGGCACAATATCAAATACCCAAAGAAGTACAAAAATGGACTAAGAGAACCAAAGGAATCACATTACTGTGAAAAAGGTAAGCTTTCCATGGTTATCTTCTTCAGCAAGATCATGTGACTGCATCTACTTGGGTGCAAGAGATGATGTCAGCAGCAGGACTGAGTTCATTAGGCAGACACAGCTTCTTCCATGTGTATGTTGGTAGCCAGTCTCTGGATGTATAATGCACTTATCCAAGCCTACATTAAGCCTTGGACTGTCTGTGAGTCTGTCTGTCATTTCATTCTCTAACTCTCTCTCTAGCACTCACTGTCTCTGTCTCTGTTTCTGTCTCTGGGTATATCTGTTCGGTGGAGGCCTTGGCTACACTGAGGCTCAGTGTCAGTTCTGCATCCATATGGTATCCATGATGCGAGATCTGTGGCATTATAAGTCAAACCTAGACCCAGTGGCAGTTCTGTGTCTTTTTGCTGGCCCAGGTAAACCAGTTTCTGTTTCCAGTTCCATTTCTCATCACTGCTTACAGTCAACTGCCACCATTGATCTATGCTCCTGATAGGAGTTCGGTAGAGGCCTTGGACAAGCCGAGGCCAAAGGGCAGTTCTGTGTCCATCTGCCAGCCCAGGTAATCCAGGTTCTGTTTCCAGTTCCATTTTTCATCACTACCTAAAGTCATCTGACATCATTGAACTTTACACCTGACCTGAGTTTGGCTGCAGGCTCGGAAACTCTAGACCTAGTAGAAACTTGGTGTTTATCTGCCAGCATAGCATCTGAGTTGGGCAACTGCTTCTAAAATATCGAGGCACAGTGGTAGTTCTGTGTCTGTCTGCTGGCCTAGGATGGCCAGGGGATGTTTCTGGTTACATTCATCGTCACTGCTTATAGTTATTTGGCACCAAGTGATATGAGTTCGACAGCATTCTCCCACATCCCAAGGTCCATTGGCATTTCTGTGTCCATCTGCCAGCCCAGGATCCAAGTTCAGCAACAGGCTGCAGAACACCAATGCCCATTGTCATTTCTGTGTCCAACTGCCAGACTCGGGTGTCCAGGGGCTGGATTTGCTTCCCATTGTCTTCACTCGTTGGAGTCATCTGACACCAATGATCTGTGCATGGGATCCAGGTTTGGCAGAGAGATCATACAAAGCAAGGCCCAGTGGCAATTTTGTGTCCTTCGTTGGCCCAGGTGGCCCGGCGATTTTTCTGTTTCCATTTGTCGTCACTGCTTAGAGTCACCTGTCACTAGTTTCTGTGTGGCAATCCAATTTCTGCATGGCTCCCTCACGCTGATGCCCACTGGCAGTTCTGTGTCCTCTGCCGGCTCCTGTAAGCCAGGTTCTGTTTCCTCTTCACTGCTTAGAGTCATCTGACTCCAGTGATCTGTGTGCATGATCAGTTTTCGAGAGCATTCTACGACATGCCGAGGCCCAGTGGCAGTTCACTGTCCATCTGCCAGCCAAGGATCTGAGTTCCACAAGAAGCTCTGAATTACTAAGGACTGGTTGCAATTCTGTGTCCATCTGCTGGACCAGGCAGTTTAGGGGCTGTTTCTGCTTCCATTTGTCCTCACTGCTTACAGTCATCTGACACCAGTGATCTATCCACTGGATCCGAGTTCGGCAACAAGCTCCGACATGCCGAGGACCAGTGGCAGCCCTGTGGTTATCTGCCTGCCTAGGATCTGAGTTTGGCAAATGGTTCTGAAATTCCAAGGCACATTGGAAGGTCTGTGTCCATCAGCTGCCCCAGGTAGGCCTGGGGCTGTTTATTCTTCGATTTTTTGTCACTGCTTAGAGTCATCTGACACCAGTGATCTGTGCTCACGATCCGAGTTTGGGGGAGAGCTCCAACGGGCTGAATCCCAGTGGCAGTTCTGCATCCATTTGCCTGCACAGGGAGTCCAGGGTCTGTTTCCATTTCCATTGGTCATCACTATTTAGAGTCGTCTGACAACACTGATCTGTGCTCTGTATCCGAGTCCTGGAACGAGCTCCTACATGTCAAGAGGGCCAGTGGCAGTTCTGCGTCCATACGGTGGCCCACCATTCGACTTTGGCGGTAGTATATGACACTCTGAGGGCCAGTGGTAGTCCAGTGTCCATCTGCAGGCCCATGGAGGTCAGGGGCTGTTTCTGGTTCCTTTCTCTGTCACTGCTTAGAGTCATCTGACACCAGTGATCTTTGCTTCCTATCCAAGTTCGGCTGCGGGCTCGGATACGCCGATGCCCAGTGGCAGATCTGATTCCACATGGTGGCCCAGGATTCGCGTTCTTCAGCAACCTCTAAAACGCCGAGGCACAGTGGCAGTTCTGGGTCCATCTGCAGGCCCATGAAAGTCAGGGGATTTTTCTGTTTCCATTCATCGCCATTGCTTAGAGTCATCTAACACCAGGGGTCTGTGCAAAGGTTCCAGGTTTGGCAAGATCCTACACAGCAAGGCCCTTTGGCAGTTCTGTGTTCATCTGCCAAATCGTGGTGATCAGGGGCTTTTTCTGGTTCCATTCGTTGTCACTGCTTACAGTCATCTGACACCAGTTATCTTTGTTCCTAATCCAAGATTGTCTGCGGGCTGAGTCATGGCAAAACCCAGACGTAGTTCTGCCTCCATATGCCGGAGCAGGATCCAAGTACTGAGGCGGGATCTGACACACTTAAGCCCAGTGGCAAATCTGTGTCCATTTGCCAGCCCAGGTAAGACATGTTCTGATTCCAGTTCTCTTTGTCATCACTGCTTACAGTCATCTGACACAATTGATCTTTGATCCTGATATCTGTTCGTTGGAGGCCTTGGACATGCCCAGGCACATTGTCAGTTCTGTGTCCATTTACCAGCTCAGGTAAGCCGGGTTCTCTTTCCAGTTCCATTTCTCATCACTGTTTACAGTCATCTGACACCATTGATATTTGCTCCTGATCCGAGTTGGGATACAGGCTTGGAAACGTCAAGACCTAGTGGCAGCTCTGTGTTTATCTACCAGCAAGGGATCTGACTATGGCAACGGGTTCTAAAATACCGAAGCACAGTGGCACTTCTGTGTCCCTCCCCTAGCCCAGATGGGCCAAGGGATATTTCTGGTTACATTCATCCTCACTGCTTAGAGTCATTTGACACCAACAATCTGTGCACTTGATCTCAGTTCAACGGCATTCTCCAACACGCTAAGGCCCATTGGCATTTCTGAGACCATCTGCCAGACCTGGGAGTGCAGGGACTGTTTCTGCTTCCCGTTGTTTCACAGGTTAGAGTCATCTGACACCAGTGATCTGTGCACCGGATCCAGGTTTGGCAGCAAGATGCTACACACCAAGGCCCAGTGGCAATTCTGTCCTTCGCTGGCCCATGTGGCCAGATGAAGTTTCTAGTTCCATTCGTCGTCATTGCTTAGAGTCATCTGAAACAAGTGATCTCTGTGCCAGATCTAAGTTCTGTGATGGCTCCCTCACAAGGGTCCAGTGGCAGTTGTGTGTACATCTGGTGGCCCAGGTAGGCCAGGGCTATTTCTGAATCCATTTGTTGTCACTGCTTAGAATCATCTGACACCAGTGATCTGTGCTCTGGATCCGAGTTTGGGGGAGAGCTCCTACACGTCGAAGACCAGTGGTAGTTCTGCATCCATTTGCCTGCACAGGGAGTCCAGGGGCTATTTCTGGTTCCATTCGTGGAAACTATTTAGAGTCATCTGACAACAGTGATCTGTGATCTGGATCCGAGTTCGGGGGGAGCACCTACATGCAGAGGCCCAGTGGCAGTTCTGCATCAATATGGTAGCCCAGGATCCGAGTTTTTCGGCAGGATATGACATGATGAGGCCCAATGGGAGTCTAGTGTCCATCTGCAGGCCCAAGGTAATCAGGGGCTCCTTCTGGTACCATTCATCATCATTTCTTAGAGTCATCTAGCACCAGTGATCTGTGCACCAAATCCAGGATTGGCAGCGAAATCCTACACACCGAGGCCCAGTAGCAGCTCTGTGTTCTTCTGCCAGGCAATGGAGGTCAGGGGCTGTTTCTGGTTCCATTTGCCTTCACTGCTTAGAATCATCTGACAACAGTGATCTTTGTTCCTGATCCAAGTTCGGCTGTGAGCTCAGATACGCTGATGCCCAGTGGCACTTCTGAATCTACATGGTGGCCCAGGATCCGAGTTCATCAGCAGCCTCGAAAACGCCGAGGCCCTGAGCAGTTCTGGGACCATTTGTAGGCCCATGCAGGTAAGGAGCTGTTTCTGTTTCCGTTCAACATCATTGCTTAGAGTCATCTAAAACCAATGAATTGTACACTTGATCCAGTTTTGGTAGCGAGATTCTACCCACCATCGCCCAGTTTCACTTCTTTGTTCATCTGCTGGCCCAGGTAGGCCAGGTGATGTATCTGGTTCCATTCTTCAACACTGCTTAGAGTCAGCTGACAACAATGATCTTTGCTCCTGATCCAAGTTAGGTGGAGGCATTGGACATGCCGAGTCCCATTGGCAGTTCTGCATCCATATCCTGGCCCAGTATCCGACTTTGGCTGGGGTATATGACACGCCATGGCCCTGTGGCAACATTGTGTTTATCTGCCAGCACAGGATCTGAGTTTGCAACGGATTCTAAAATACCGAGGGACAGTGGCAGTTCTGTGTCCATCCACTGGCCCAGGTGTGCCAGGGGATGTTTCTGGTTACATTCATTGTCACTGCTTAGAGTCATTTGATACCAATGATCTGTGCACCTAATCTGAGTTCGATGGCATTCTCTGACACGCCAAGGCCCAGCGGAAGTTCTGTGTCCATCTGCCAGCCCAGGATTCGAGTTCAGCAACAGGCTCTGAAAGCCAAGTCCTGGTGGCCATTCTGTCTCCATCTGCTTGACCAGGGAATTTGGGGGCTGTTTCTGCTTCCATTTGTTGTCAATGCTTAGAGCCATCTGACACCAGTGATCTGTGCTCTGGATCAGAGTTCAGGGCGAGCTCCTACACGTCGAATTCCAGTGGCAATTTTGCATCTATCTGCCTGCACAGGGAAACAGGGTCTGTCTCTGGTCCCATTCCTTGTCACTATTTAGAGTCATCTGAGAAGTGTGATCTCTGCTCTGGATCCGAGTTCTGGAGCGAGCTATATGTCAAGAGGCCCAGTGACAGTTGTGTGTACATTCGCTGGCCCCGGTAGCCCAGGTGATGGTTCTGGTTCCATTCGTCATCACTATTTAGAGTCATCTGACACCAGTGATCTTTCCTTTTGATCCAAGGTCAGCATGGATGACCCATGCCCCAAGTCTCACAAAGAAAGAGGGAAACCTGCCACCACGGCCTGTCGTGTTGGGCCACTGAAAGGCATCAGAGCAGCTTCCATATGCTTTCACCTTCCCAGCATTCTTGGGGGTTATAGTCTGGAACTCACAAGATGGTCTATAGGCTGTGAGGGTCCTAGCCCTAGCGTTAGGATGCTGAGCTCTCAGCACTACAAGCTGCCTTCCTGCCTCCCAGAGACTAGTCAAACAGTGGCAGAACCCTGGCAGCTGGACAAAATGAAAAGCTGTGGATTCCTTCCAGACTAATATGGTTTAATCAAGCAAGACCCCTTAAGCTGAGACAATACAGCTTTACAGACTACAAAAACAAGGACTTTGTCAGAATTCTATGTTTTATCATGGTTCCAATGGTATATCAACATCGTCCCCATTCAATAGGAAGCAGTTTAGAAAGAAAGACGCCAAAATTCCCAAATATTGTTTATGAATTTTTGTTTTCATTTAAATGGGGTTGGTTATAAATAACAATGAACATAGTCAATTTCTTTTTAAAGGAAAAAAGGAATAGGATATAGGAATGAATACTTTGCATTGGTATAGATTTTCATTTATTGATACAACTTTAAAGTCAATTTTATGATATGTATATGTTTCCTCTTATTTAGGCATTGTGTTTATACAGATCTTTTACCTATAGTAATCATAACTTATAATTAGGTTAGTTATGTTTTCTAGATATACAGAGATGTATTTAAGATAGATAAGTATTCTTCAAACCTTTCAAAGTCATACAGAAATATGACGTTTAAGTGCTTTAGGGTTTTTCTTGGCAGTGAGACCCAACTGCTCCTGGCACACCAATTATGTCAGAAAGGAGGATGGTTATCGAAGAAACTTGTTATGGAGTTTGCTTTCAACAATGCAAGATTAGCCATTAGAGCAAGATACTGCTCTTGCCTTGAATGTTTGTTGATGCATAAAGTAGACATACAGGACCCACAAGAAAGTGACTGCTGAACTTACAAAACAAGACAGTACTAAAGGGTTCCTGTAAAAATGGAGAAGTATACCAGACACACTGTGGCATATGGCCTGAAGATGGATGCCCCAACGTTACAGAGGAACTTGGGTGACTGTCCCAAAGAGCAAAGATCAGGGAGCAAAGAGGAAGTGGAAGTTGAGATGAAGAGAGAGAGAGAGAGAGAGAGAGAGAGAGAGAGAGAGAATAAGAGAGCATAAGAGGTTTGGGATCTGTCTTTTAAAGGGGTCCTATAAACCAGCTTGCAGACAAAATAACCATGGAAGCATGGAGTGAACAGAGTACTACTGCCTGAGTGAGTGCATCATGCCAGGTGCATTGGACAGGCCAGGCTGATGCCTGCACAATTCATTCTATTTTCCATAAATAATGAATATTGGGGTGTTAGAAATGGAAATTTAGGTAATAAGGATATAGAGTTATAAAGGCTGCATCCTGCTCAAGTAGGACTTTGACCATCATTGTGGACCTGAGAATTTTGTGGTACTACCCCATCCTGTTTGTTCCATCCTTGGACAGGCAAGGTAGGATTCGGGCCTCCTAGACCTTGCCAGATGTCAGCAATGTAGGAGATGAGGTTAAGTTTAGAAAAGAAATTGTTTCTGAATTCTTGGTGTCAGTGAGGTGAGTGGTCAAATGATGGAGTGGTTCCCAAGAGACAGACAAAAAATGCCTGACCCATTGAGATGACACCGGGGTCCAAACACTGGAGGAAAGAATCTCCCAAAGGTATAATTCTGAAACCCATAGTTGATTCAGGCAATGTGGTGGTGGACCGTTCCTTTGGGGAACACACTGACCTCTTGCAGTGTTTCACCGTTTGGTCAGTCCCAGAAGATCGCTGTGATGTCCCACTCAACCAAGCCTGGGTATGGAGAGAGTTCACAGAGAGAGAGAGAGAGAGAGCCTCCATGGCTTTTACAACTCCAGAGTTGGTCATTTGTTCATGAGAAAGGGCAAAGCTCGCTATGGAATTGTAACCCTGAGCAATGGAACATGACTCTTAGAATGTCCATGAACTTTAGATTTTCTGACATGGTTTGAGTGGGTGAGGGGGGAGACAGAGGAGAAATGAAGTGGGTCAGAGGAAGATACCAGAGAGAAGAGAGCAGAGAGGAATTGAAAGGTGACATAGAGAGTAGTAGATCAGGTGTGGGAAGGGATCTGTCTTTTAAAGGGTCCTATAGCTCTGCTTACAGTGACCCATGGATTCCAAGACTGAAAAGAGTAGTGGCTGAGTGAGTGCACCCTTCCAGGTGTCATGGGTAGGTAGCCAGATGCCAGGACCTTCATTCCTACCTGCATTTATTATGGAAATTTGGGGTCCTAGACTTGGCATCATTGGGAATAACAATGTCGAGTTCTCAAGACAGCTTCTTTTTGATGAAAGGGCATTGACCAACTTTGGCGACCCTAGGAATACTGGGGTTCTACAACATACTAGAGTACCTGGTTGTTCCACAGATTTCCAGGATGTGTGGCTCTGTCTTGGGCATCCTAAGCCTCAGCAGATATCAGCAGTGTATGAGATGAAGTTAAGTATAGAGAACAAAATATTTCTTAAGTCCAGGTGACAGAGGGTTGCATTGTCAGATGAGGGAGGGTTTTCCCAGGGAAAGGTACCATATGAGGCAGAGAGGAATCTGGGAACATTGAGAGGCTGAATACTATTTATCTTGAGTGAATCTTTGGACCTTTTTGCATGTGTCCCATTCTGGTCACGGGAACATACAAGAAAACTTTGGGTTTGCTGAAAACATAAATTGAATACATTTCATCTGCCTTTTTTGATACAAGCAACTTGACTGAAAGCATTCACAAATTTGAAAAAGAAGGTTATCTATAGACAATAAAAAGCACCTTAATTTTGCCATTTTAGAGTGATTTAGCATGCAATTCAATACTCTGAAAGTGAGAGAGGAACACTCACAGCAAGTGAGACACATACAGACACAGACAAAAGAATCATATTTGATAGAGAACGTTCCTGAGCAATTTCAGAGCTTCTGGTATTCATCCAGGTTGCAGAGGCAAAGACAGAAGGCCAGAGAGAGAGTGAGAGATTGGGGTGAGAGAGAGAGAGAGAGAGACAGACAGAGAGAGAATGAGAGAGAGAGAGAGAGTGTGTCTGACACACAGAGAGACAGACAGAGAGAGGGTAGGGCTCAGTTAGCTGGCAGTTCCATTACAATTCAGATAGATTTATAGATTGTCACCCACCAGGGTGTTGGGACATGCACAGAGAGACAGTGACAGTGAGTGATAGAGAATTAGACATGAAAATTCAGACAAACAGAGAGACACACAGACAAAACATGGCTTAGTATAGGCTGAGGTATGTGAATAGCAGGTCCACGGGTTGGTCCTCACATACTCAAGGATGATGCTGTCTCTGCCTAATGAATTCTGTCCTACTGCTGATATCATTTGGTTCACCCAAGTACCTGAAGTCCAATGATCCTTCAATCTAATCTAAGATATGGAATTTAAACCTTCCTGGAAGAAGCTATCATACAAATCTCAAATTTCATTCAGTAATGTGTGTCTTTTCACTTTATTAGTCCATTAGTTCACAACCTGGGGAGTATGACATCCCTCCATAAAGTCAATGAACTGTTTTTCCATGGTAACAGTAACCGGAAGTATCCCTTAACCATAAAATGTATTTCCCACGGGTGAGGCTGAATAAGGCTTGGTAATCTCACTCTCAGAACTCAGAGACAGCTTGACCTCTTGGACAAGGGCAGAACAAAATGTGTGAACATTCCTGTAGAGACAGAATTCCTAAAAGAGGAGGGAAGAACCTGCCTATGGCATAATGCTGAAAACAAAAATGATTCAGCGAATGTGGTATTGGACTTCATCCATGGGATACACAGAAATGTGAAGGGGTGTATCACTGTTAGGGTAGTTGTAGAAAATGATCTCTGTGGTTTCCCGCAAACACAAGCATGGGCATGGAAAGAGGTTACAGAGAGAGACCCTCTCTGGCTTTCTCAGCAATAGTGTTGATCTTTTGTTAACATGGAAGTGGAAAGTCTGAAATGAAAATTGAACACTGAGCAATGGAACACCTAAATGTGAAAGTTCTTGAATCGAGGATTTCAAACAGGGTGGGAGAGGGTGTGTGTTGGAGACAGGAGAAGAGACCACGAGGCTCAGAAGAATAAAAAGAGCAGATAGCAGTAAGGAAGTGGCCGGTAGAGGGAGAGAGAGAAAGAAGGAGGGCGAGAGAGAGAGAGAGAGAGAGAGAGAGAGAGAGAGAGAGAGAGAGAGAGTAGGGGAAGCTGTAGCCACGCCTACTTAGGGACTGGCTACAGGTGTGCCTGACCACGCTTGCAAGGGCGTGGTCAGGGTGACATATAGTGAGACTTGTAGGGGACTGCATCTCTCCTTCGGTTTCACTTTTGGGCTTGCATACAGACTGCTGCCACGCCGGCTGGCTAGCTTGCTCTGTAAGTAGGCTCTTCCTTATTGAATACCCTTATATTTCCACTTGACTCTCTATTGGTAATTTCCAACTATATCTGGTTGTCAGGAGAAGGATATTGGAAATTGGGACAGGCTGTGGGTTCCACTGAGCCTGCGGCCTAGGCCTGGAAAGTGCCCTCTCTCCACAGGTGCTCCCGGCTAGCAGCCGACCCACTGCAGCTGAGCTGCTCAGTGCCATCCACCCAGTTTGGAAAACAGTTTCTAGCTGCCTAGAGTCACGTAGGCCTCGGCTTTCAGCAGAGGCTTCCCCTGGCCGCTGCTATGGTAAAGCTGCATCTGTTTTGGTGGTTGCGGGTGCAAGGCCATATATTCTCTAAGATAAGTGCAGCCGCTTTTGTGACATCTCTCCACTGCTGATTGACTGCTGCCAAATGCCGGGGACTAACTGAATGCCTGTGCTACCTGCTGGTCAAATATATTTCCTGCATCTGGAGTAGAAATCAGGTAAAATTATGGCAGAATATTTATCATTTCCTAAAATTGGTAATATCTTTGCTTATTATGTGAATTCACGGTTTGAGGAGGATGTTAGTTTGCCAATTACTAGCCTATATGCAATAATGGCAGTTAGCTTGCTGGTACAAATAGTATTACTAGCCAGAGGACTCAGGAATAAGGATAAGGATAACTTCACCATCTACTTACAGGAATTAACAGCCTTACGTAATGAGGTTTTGGAGAACAGATTAGGTCAGACCACAATTTGTAGCAAGTGGAACAGAAATTGGATGATAAGCTTGGCTCTGTGTCTAATATGCTAAAGACAGAGCTGTTTGATGAGATGCAGCGTATTTATGATAAGATAAACACAGAGAGAACCTCCATGTCTGAGGCTTTAGAGGCTAGGATGTCAGAAGACCATGTTGAGCTAAGGAATATCTGTACCCAGCTAGAAACTCAAATAGGCAATGTTGCCCAGCAACTAGATGCAACAGTGCAAAATACCCAGGATAGGGTTGAAGAATTGGACAATGCCATTCAATCAGTTATTGAAGCATCCAAGGTAGCAGATCAGAAATCTGAGTCTAGATTTGAATGTTTGGAAGATTATTTACAGTACAGGGCTGACAGATTACATAGGTTCATAAGGTAGATTGCTGAGGATTCAAAATCAGCAAATCATGACCTTGAATATAGAGTTCAATACCTAGAAGGCCGTTTCCATGCCATCCAGATGCTGCCTAAGGATGATCATATTTAAGACCTAGAAAAACATATAAATGAGCAGTTAGAGCAATTTACAGATTCACTAACATGCTTGGGATCTTTTATGATTATCAGATTCTAATAAGGAAATCTTGGAATGTATGTTTGAAATGGTGAAGAAGTTATACCTCATTTGGGATTACAGATTGCCCCAGAAAAGATACAAAGAGGAGATTCTATTAACTATTTAGGTTACAAGATAGACTTACAAAGAATCAGACCTCAAAAGGTACAAATTAGGAGATATCGGTACCAAAGTATTAACTCTCTTCAGAAATTATTAGGGGAAATTTGTCAATTACAGACGATTATTGGTGTAGAAGGACATGACCTAGAGCATTTTAAAATGGCCCCTAAAGGTGATAAGGACCTAAACAGTCCAAGAATATTATCTGCTGAGGCAGAAAAAGAGCTACAATGGGTAGAAAACAGAATATTGGAAGCACACTTATATCGGATGTACCTTGATTTAGACTGAATTCAGGTTATCTTACTGTTCACAGAATACTCTTCTGGAATTCTGATGCAAAGGGAAGACACTATATTGGAATGGCTATTTCTTCCACATAAACAAAATAAAAATTTAAAGACATATATAGAAAAGATTTCTGATTTGATTTTAAAGGCAAATTAAGACATTGTCTGCTGACTGGAAAAAATCCAGCAGAAATTATAGTACCATTAACTAATGAAGAAATTTCCTCATTGTGGAAGAATAATGAATATTGGCAAATAGCTCTTACTGACTTTTTGGGAACAATTAGCAACAACCATCTTAAAACTGACAGAATTAAATTCATAAAAAGACAGTATGGATTCTTCCACGTATTGTAAGACAAACTCCCATTTCTTGAGGTCTTATCATCTACACTGATGCCAACAAATCAGGTAAGGCAGCTTATAAAGCAGGTGAGGTAAGTAAAGTAGTTCAAAGTCCATATACATCTGTACTGAAGGCAGAATAATATGCAATTCTCATGGTATTTATGGATTTTACAGAACCTCTTAATATAGTTACTGATTTCCAATATGCAGAGAGATTCATGTTACATATTGAAACTGCAGAATTCTTTCCTGATAATACAGAATTAACTTCTCTGCTTTCACAATTACAGGAATCTATCAGAAATAGAAGTAATCCTATATATATTACACATATCAGATCCCATATGGGTCTGCCAGGCCCACTAGCACAAGGCAATGATGAGATTGATCATTTATTAATTGGAAGTGTGCTGGAAGCCTAAGAATTTCATAAGAAACATCATGTAAATAGCAAAGGTTTGAAAAAGGACTTCTCCATCACTTGGCAACAAGCCAAGGAGATAGTGAGAAACTGTCCTACTTATTCCTTTTATAAACCAACTCCATTGCCAGCAGGTTGTAAACCTAAGGGTATTCGGGGAAATGAGGTTTGGTAGATGGATGTCTTTCACTTTGCAGAGTTTGGAAATTTGAAATATGTGCATCATACGATAGACACATTCTCAGGGTTTCAATGGGCTACTGCTCTTAACTCTGACAAAGCTGATTCTGTTGTTACACACTGTTGTGCAGCTATGGCTATTCCTGCACAAACAAAAATTGACAATGCTCCCGCATATGACTCTACAAAATTAGAACAATTTTTCAAATATTATAACATCTAGCATGTTACTGGTATACAACACAATCCTACAGATGAATCAGTGGTTAAGAGATCTAAAAGAACACTAAAGGAGATGCTCAACAAACAAGCTTGGAAGACTAACCCCCCCAAACATAGGTTCCATAATGCTTTGTTAACACTAAACTTTCTTAGTGCTAGTGAAAAAGGACAAATAGCTAAAGAAAGACACTGGACTGTGGAAAAAACTGCTGAACTCAATCAGCCGGTATACTTCTAAGATGTACTAACTTCTGAATGGAAACCAAGACATGTGTTACATTGGGGTCATGGTTTTGCATGGGTTTCCACAGGAGAAGAAAAACTTTGGATACATCAAAGTTGATCAAGATTCAAGTGGAAAAGGAAAAACCTCTCGATGAGGACAAATGACAGGTATTCTACTAAGGTATATCTCATAAACTAAATAGAAACCCCCCAAAGGAAAGGGAAGTGTTTTGCTTTTATCTTCACAGGAAAACTTATCTCTAGAAGGCAAAGAACACTACATGGGTAGATGCTGAAGAAGAAAAGGTAGCTATAACCATCAAATAAAAGGAATGTGCCATACGGTAAACTTTACAGCTCTCTCTCAGAGAACTCTATTTCTCTTCATTTCCTAGTCCCTATTCAATTAAACCAATGCTGGATTTAGAGGTGGATTTGGCTTTCCTCCTCTAAAATCCAAGCACATTATTTAACTAAACTTTAGTGCTTCTGTATTGTATCAAGAAGCCAATTGATGTAAAACAGTATAAAAGAAGAATTTGGGACTGTCTTTGTCTTTTCTTGGATCTTTCTCTCAAGGTGTACACCCTCTCATAATTGTTATGCTCTCATGGTTGCCTTCCCCAGCATGTGTACCTAGACAAGCAAATATTTCTCTGCTATCTGTTCATAGTTGTGTCCCACACAGCCATTGAATACCTGCCTGTCAGCAATCCCTGGACAACCTGGAAAGAAAATGGGCCACACCTCCTCAACTGCACTGGATCCAACTTGCTCCATTTCAACTGACACTCTGGCCAAAGCTTCAGATCCTGACTACAGTCAAGTTGAGGATTTTAAGAAAGATCTTCTATCAAGAGTATCCGATCTAGCATGGACTGGATACCATCCATTCAAGACTTTCAATATACTAACATTTTCTTCCTACAGGACCCCACAAGGCTGTCATCATTTCATTTCAGCAGGAAGTAACTTGGAGGATGATATGCCCCCTCCCCACATTGTTGTCACTTAGGATAGTGTATATACCTAGTTAGGGATAGCTTCCTATTGTTTATGGTTGGGATTGGAAGGAGGTGTTCAGGCTTGCATACCTCTCTCAGATGACTTTAGGTTTTAGTTAACATAGATAGTTAGGATGTGACATAAGCAGATTGTTGTATCTTCTTCTTATATTTTCCTTTATGATTGTTAATTTTGGATAATTTACACTGTTAAGTTTTAATCCTCTTTTAGACTAAAAGGGGAATTGTAGGGGAAGCTGTAGCCAAGCCTACTTAGGGGCTGGCTACAGGTGTGCCTGACCACTCTTGCGAGGGCGTGGTCAGTGTGATGTAAAGCAGATACTTGAAGGGGACTGCGTGTTTTGGTTTCACTTTTGGGCTTGCGTACAGACCGCTGCCACTACGGCTGGCTAGGTTGCTCTGTAAGTAAGGCCTTTCCCTATTAAATACCCTTATATTTTCACTGGGCTCCATATTGCTAATTTCCAACAGAGAGAGAGAGAGAGAGAGAGAGAGAGAGAGAGAGAGAGAGAGAGAGATAAGAGAGCATAAGTGCGTCTGGATCTTTCTTTTAAATGGGTCCTTTATACCTGCCTGCAGACTTAGTAACCTTGGAAGGCTGCACTGAACAGAGTACTGCCTGAGTTATTACATCTTGCCAGGTGCCTTGGACATGCCAGCCTGATGCCTGGACCTTTCATTCCCACTTTCCCTGAATATGGATTGTTGGGGTGGAAGGCTTGGCAATTTAGGGAATAAGGATATCAAAGACTCAAGACTTCATCCTGCTGAAGTTGGGGCAATAACCATCATTGGGGGACCTGAGAATCTTGTGGTCCTACCACATCCTGAATTATCTGGTTGCTCCTTCCTTGTACAGGACATGTAGCACATACAATAGCCTCCTCGACGTTGCCAGATGTGAGCAGTGTATGAGATGAAGTTATGGTTAGAAAAAAAATGTTTCTGACTCCTGATATCAGAGGGATGGGTGGTCAGATGAGGGAGTGATTCCGGAGAGTGGGATCCTAGAGGAGGAAAGGAATCTGGGATCATTAAAGGCTGAATACTATTTATCAGGTGTGCATCTTTGGACCTGTTTGCCTAGGTCCCATTTAGCTCCCTGGGATTTATAGGAATATTTTGTATGTACCAAAAACATAAATTGGAGAAACATCAGCTGCCTCTTTATGATAGATGCGACTTGGCTGATAGCATTCTCATTTTGGATTGGGTAAGGTATCTTTTGGACAATACAAAAGCACCTTAATTTTGCCATTGTAGAGAGTTTTGGCATGCTCTTCAGTACTAGAACAGAGAGACAGAGAGAGAGAGAGAGAGAGAGAGAGAGAGAGAGAGAGAGAGAGAGAATATGTATGTGTGAGAGAGAAAGAGACTTTGGCTTAGTGTAGCTGGCATATTCATTGTAAAGCAGGTAGAATTATAGACTCCCACCCAGTGTGTAGAGACATATACATAGAGACACAGAAGTGAGAAATAGAGATACACAGAGACAGAGTCAGAGACAGGGTGTGATAGAGAGCGTTAGAAAATGAAATGAGAGACAGACTGAAACAGAGACAGGCCAGGGCTTAGTGTAGGCTAGGATAAATGCATATCACATGCAGAGCAGGCTCTGAACATACCCAAGTCGATGTTGTCTCTGCCTAATGAACTCAGATCTGGTGCTGACATCATCTCATGCAACCAAGTTTCTGAATTCCAATAATTTTTCAATCTAATCTAAGTAATGGAATTTAAGCATTCTAGGAAGAAATAAACAATGTAAAACTCACCTTTTTTAAAGAAATATGATTACTTTCATTTTCTTATTCCATTGATGTACTTCTTAAGGTATTTGACATTCCTCCCCAAAAATGTAATAAATGGTTTTTCCGCAGTAACAGTAACTGCTAGATTCCATTAAACATAAGATATAATTACAATGGAGGTAGCTTAAGGAGGCTTGGTACCCAACATCTCAGAATATGAAGTCAGGCTTAACTCATCGACAAATGAGGAACAAAACATGCCCGAAGAATTGAGATGACACAATGGTCTGAACAGTGGAGGGGGAGAAACTCCCAAAGGCATAAATATGAAACCCATAGGTGATTCGGTGAATGTGGTGGTGGACCTCATCCTTGGGAAACACACCGACATGAAGTGGTGTTTTAACGTTTGGTCAGTCCCAGAAAAAGATCTCTGCGATGTCCTGCTCAACCGAGCCTGGTTATGGAGAGAGTTCACAGAGCAAGAGCGTCCATGGCTTTGACAGCTCCTAAGTTGGTCATTTGTATATGTGGAAGGGAAATCTAGCTATGGAGCCAGAACCTTGAGCAAGGGAAGAGGAATCTTAGAATGTCCATGAACTTTGGATTTTCTGACATTGTTGAAGACGGTGAGTGGGGGAGACAGAAGAGATGAAGAAGGTCCGAGGAAGATACTAGATAGCAGATAACAGAGAGGAATTGGAATGTGACAGAGAAAAAGCCATCAGAACTTGGTAGGGATCTGTCTATTAAAGGGGTTCTATAACCCTGCCTGCAGACTTAGTACCATAGAACCCTGGACTGAACACAATAGTAGCTGAGTGAGTGCACTCTTTCAGGTGACATGGGTTGTTAGCCAAATATCATAACCTTTTATTCCCAACATCACTGATAATGGAAATTTGGGATCTTATATTTGCAACTTACAGAATAAGTATGTCAAGTTCTCAAGACTGCTTCTTATTGATGAAGTGGCATTGATCATCTTTGGGGGGGTGTTTGGAAATAGTGGGGTACTGCTACATCCTGGATTACCTGGTTGCTCTATGGATTTTCAGAATATATGACACTGTCTGGGACATCCTAAGCCTCGGCAGCTGTCAGCAATTTAGGAGATGAAATGTAGTTTAGAAAAAAGTATTTAGGGAGGACCTGGCAGGCCAGCACTCTGCTGACACCCAGGAAACAGTGGCAGCACCATCCACGAGAAGTGGACCAACATCAGTGTATTGGATCTGTTTCCATCTACCAGAAGGGAATATTGGTCCCACACCCACCAGGAGAACAAGGAACACTTGCTATACCCACCAGAAGAAAGGATGAGAAGCGGACAAGGGAAAAGCATATCCAACAATAAAAAACCCAATATGACACCACCGGAGACTAGGAACCATACACCAGTAAGACCTCAACATCACGATGTAGATGAACCAGAAGAGAATGGCCTTAAAAACATCTTCAGGAAAATAATAGAGAACCTCAAAGAGTATGTGTGTTATAACATGTTTATTGGTTTAATTTAACCATGCCATTGTGAACATACTCTATTATGTATCATAATTGTGCATGACTTTATGAGCTATACAAATGAATGGAAAAGAAAAAAAATTAGTGGCAAAAGATGTAAACTATCTGAAGAAAAACCCAAGCAAAGTGCTTTTGGGACTCTTTACCTCCTGTTAGCTTCTCAAAACTTTTTCTTCACCTTATTATAATTTTTTATTTTTGTCATGTCTTCTTGTTATTTCTTGTGAGACTGTTTTATTTTAATTAGAGTCAGAAGAGAAGTGGATTCAAAAGGGAAAGGGAGATGCAGAAGAATTGAGAGGATTAGCTTCAGGAGAAACTCTGATGAGGATAAAGGAATAGCACTTATTTTCAATATGCAAAATGTATTTCTGCAGTTTTGCTTTCTTTCTTAAGATACAACATTAAAAGTAAAACAACAAAGTGAGCTTTTCTGATATTATAAGTGATTGCAAATATTCACATTTAAAATTATTATGTTCTTAAAGAAAATTTACAAAAACCTAAAAGTAACAGATATAGAATCAAGATAATTGAAAAATTAAGAATTGTAAGTAAATTAATATCCTCGTTGCTGGTAGTATACATAACATTGGAGAACATTCACTTTGATAAGGACAGAGTACTTTCTTATTAAATATACCACACTCATATTTATCACAATATACAAATTTAGTGGTTTTTGAATATGAAAATTGTTTGCATATTCATAGGCATCATGAATACAGAATTATATAGAATTATACAGAATTATACAGAATTCTATACAATTTTTAATATGTCACAGTATGTTGGACATTGTGCTTCATTCAATTCTGTGGAGAATATAGTAATTAGCATTCAAAAAATTTGCAACATAGTTCCTACTTTTACTGTTCATTGACTTGAATGACATAATTTTTTTAACTGAACTATTTTCTTTTTCTAAGATCAATATAAATATATTTATATATATAGTTCTTGATAATTGACTTTTGTGTGTTACCAATATTCATATAGTTATCCATTACAAACCATGATAATTATAATTATGGACATGCTATCATAAGCATAATCACTATATGTTGAAAATTTTTAGATCACAATTGAAATAACACAATCATCTCAGAATTTTTTTGCATTTTAATGAAGTAGTACAACTTTTAATGTAAAACTCATTTATGCCATCTCCGCGGACACCACACTCTATTGACTTGTTCTTCCAAACATGCAAGTTAAAGCTTTGAAGTTGTTCTTCCTACCACCAAAATCCAACAACAAGAATAAATATGTTCTTTCCTTGAAAAAAGCAAAGAACCATAAATATGGGGACGATGAACTCTAAAATTATGCTCATTTGTCTACACTGTAAGCAAAGCAATAAACAAGTAAAAACTAGTTAATGATTATTCTGTAATTGAAAGCATCCATTCATCAGTGTTTGGTTCACAGAAGGATAGGACTAAAATGCTTTCACCTATGAACGTGGTGGGATCACTGAAACCTGTCTTTAACAAAAGAGATTGTCACCATCATAGCAAATGATAGATACAAAACAACCCAATCATATTTCTTATTACTAGCTTTTCTCCAAATATTAACTTTTATTAACAGCATTTTCAGACATAAAATATGGCTCCTACATAGGATGTTTATACCTCCCTAATTAACATTCATGTCTTTCACAATGTGATTTGTCTTTGAAATTTATGTTAATGATTTCAGTCAATACAACCTATGTCATTACTACAGACAGCCACTGGTACAAATTAAAGAGTCATTGTTTTCTGGATTAAACCAAATAATATTTATTTCAATAAGGCAATATATATCTACTGGCTCAATTTAGAAAACATATAGAATATACTATAAATGAGTCTTCCATGTAGAAAAATAGAATTTTACAAAATATCTTTTTATACTAAATCTTGAAAGTGTCAAACATAGATAAAAATACTGATTCCTCAGATAGAAGAGATTCCTATGAATATACTGACTACAGATGTGGATGGATTGGTAATGATTTTAGTACGATTGGATAAAATAATGCAAGCAAAATTAAATCATGAATTATATAATTTAACCAATATAAATAATTGAAATATATATTTTTGGTGCACCATATATTAATGTAAGAAAACACTTTGGTCATATTATCCATGTTAATGAAAGGATGGGTATTTGAGTTTCTTTCACAAAACTGATGTGTACAAACCAGGAATGCCAGATTGTATGTGGAATTTCAGCACCAGGGATGGAGGTGGTACAGAGAGTTTCATGGAAATGTCTGAAATATCAAAATGTTCCTTTTTTATTTGCAGCTAAAAGCTATAGTCCATGCCATCTCTTTTCTGTGTGCACATAAATTATTAATACTCTTAAGAACATCGACCCAACCATACATACATTAAAATATTCACACATCCATACCCACACATACCAACATATGTGAAAGTGTATATAATATGTATGGTATTGTGAATTAATATTCTCATCACATTAGAATTATATCACAGGGACCCATATGCAAACACAATGCAATTATGTCCCAGGGACCCAAATGCAAACACACAAGCAGACTATACCTCAACCTGTTCTACTTCAGTATGTGGTACCACTTCAGTGCCAACAAAGCCGATGACCACAGTTAGGAACAGAGTCTTCATATTGCTACTTGCTTGTTTCAGCACTCTTGAGAAAATATCAGTAGTTTGGTGGTTACAGATGATTTCCTGGATTCCTCTTATTAAACCAAATGTAATACAAAGTTTTTAGGTTCTGGAAATTTTATTGCTCTTTTGTCCTACATCCTGTTTGGCAGACCATTCAGAACTTACATTGACTTTGTTGAATTTTACCGAGGAGCTTTATATTCAGTAATTGTTAACATTATGAATTGTTGGCATGTGCATGATAAAACATATATAACTTTTAAGATGGTTTTGAGGCTGTCCCATTATGTCCTATGCTGTGTAATATAGAATGAGTTTCAAATTTTATTTTTAATTTGTTAATGTGTGTTCTTTAGTGGGTCATAGTCAATTATTAGGCCCTAAGCAAAAATGTATGATACTAACATGGATAAATAGAACTGACACTTAATTTTGCCATGTGGGTAAATTCAGCAATGATTTAGAAAATTTCCCAGAGCAGAAAAATTTAGTAAGTAGAAGGTGATAGTGTGTATACAATGAAGGTCACACATTTACATATGGGCCTCCTAAGGTTACCAATGATGCATCATTTTGGATTTTTTACTCTCACTGACAAGACAAACACCACTGATAACATCCCCTCCTACATTATCCTGTGGTCACAAAATTATTCTGGTACTGAACAAGAAAAGTTACACATTTTACATTTAGAAATTTGAAACTTATGACTGTGGTATTTAGGTATTTTCTTATATATTCACAATGAGATACTCTCAAGTTTTTTCAGGAACATGGGTAAGCATTGTACCTTCATCTTCACATATCTATCTTAAGCATGCTTCTTGGTGAATGTATGTTTGGCTGACATGAATCAATTACTGTTCATCCAAGTAATATTTAAAGAATATTTGCGCATCCAGGGTTGCAAAGAAAATTTGTGCTTAAAACCATTTAATTGAATAAAAATAATAGAGTGAAGAGAACCTTAAGGTGATCTGGAGAATTTCTATCGGAGACTTGAAAGAATCTTATTAACTAGAAGTATTTAAATCATAGCCAAATTTCATGGCATTCAAAGCCTTTTATTTAGACAAGAGAAAATGAAGAACAGGCATGAAATGTCACCACATTTTATTTGAATGGTATAAAGAAACTATTCCAGATTTTTAGTCATTATTTCAATTTTAGGTGGTTGGTATATGATATTCCTGCTCAGAATATCAGTTGAAACTGGGCCAAACTGGAAAACTATTAACATTTAAACCCACATGCCAACAAAAATAAGGTTTCTTTCTTTTCTGTATTCATATTTTTCTCTCAAACCCAGAGCCAGGGATGTATTTGACATATACATTCCTTCATATAATGTATAAATGGATTAATTTAAGAATCCTAGTAAACTGAAAGTAGTAAAACTTCACAAAAATGATTGGGTATGTTCATTGAAATTTTAAATGATGCACCCTCAAAAGCATGAACACTCAACTTCATAAGCATAATTTCACCCAGAAAGTTTCTAAATTGATTACTTAACCTCATTTGCTTACTTGCTGTCATGTCACTGAATGATATTGCTGTGTGTAATTAAATTAGGGGACAGACTGCAAGAATTGTCCTTATTTTCATTGAGGTTTTATGAGGTACCATTCCCTAGGCAGGTTGGCCTGTGCTGTATAAGAAAGCAAGATATTTTAGTCATTTGGGACTAGGATTCACAATTCTACATTTTAACTGCAATAATATTTTGATATGAGAAATGAAAAGAAGATAGAATAAGGAAAGCTAAACATCAAGCAGTATTCTTCCTTAGAACTTGAGTTCCCTTGGAGGAGGGAATAACCTTTGAAAGAGAAAGGAGGGCTGGTTTCAGATTCCTACATGCTTTTAGTTTCCCCAATAATGGGCTTTTATCAGGAAGTTTATGTTCAATAATGACTCTGCTGAGGTAAATTTGATCTGAATATTTTCTTAAAGCAAAATAATGAATCTAGAAAGCAAGGTAATTCATTCCAAGAAAACCAAATACCACAAACTATCACATAAAAAATAATGCATTAATGTTTTATAAATATTCATTTACTTTGGCATGGCTTTCTGTAAAGGACAATAATTTAAAAAAATGAGCCAGGGAAGAGAAAATGA
Organism: Cricetulus griseus; assembly: GCF_003668045.3. Taxonomy (NCBI): domain Eukaryota; kingdom Metazoa; phylum Chordata; class Mammalia; order Rodentia; family Cricetidae; genus Cricetulus; species Cricetulus griseus. The sequence continues at coordinate 22,321 of NW_023277083.1, forward strand.
GTAGAAATATTTTCCTGAATGTGTAGTCCAGTTTTTGTGAGAGTACAAATAATGTCAAACAGAGCTCTCCTACAAATCTTATGGTTGAGTATTCTCATTTCAGTTCTTTGTTATGTTGGATGAATTTTATTGTATGAATTTATGTGTGTAAATAGTGACTTTGAAGAGCATCATATGTTTGTTCTTTGAAGCAAAGCAAAGGACTGGTGTTTCAGAGTAATTAAGCCTGACTTCTAAAACAGGTTATTCAAGGGAGAAAGAACTCATGAGTTCACCACAGGGATAAAAAGTTGTAAAAGGCATTATGTCCACCACTCAAATTCAAAGTGTTAAGGTTAGTTTCAAGCTGGGATATTCCTGTGGAGACAATTTTTTAGAAGATAAATTCAGTGCTATGAAGCAACCAAAGTGTCTTAAGATCAGAACAACATCTTAACGAAGAAGTTAAAGAAAAAAAGATTTTGAAGTAGAGGAGAAATAAATTAATCTGTTCCAACAAATGCATACATAAATCTGTTTATCCTGTGCCCTATGTATTTTTCCCCAGAGAGAAGCCCTTTCTGATTTAGCTACTGATTTGTTTTATAGGAGTGACAGGAATTCTACAAGTTGGTTCATATAGCAGAATGATGTCTAAATGACATGACTTTATTAATATGCTCTGAATATAAACATTTACTGAGCTGTAGTCAGGTAAAATGCAGGATGTGAATTTAATTTTCCTGTATCTATGGACATTTTTGTGTGTTCTCATAAACAATTAGTTTTGAGAAGATTCTATGAGATGTTAAGAAGAGTGGGTAGTCCATAGCCATTGGGTGTAATGTTCTATAATTATCTGTTATTGCAATTGATGGAAGCAGGTGCAGAGATCCACAGCTAAGAACTGGGCTGAGCTCCCAGAGTCCAGTCAAAGAGAGGGATGATCAATAATATCAGCAAAGGGGTCAAGACTATTTGGGGGATACACACAGACATATCTGACCTGAACTATTGGGATCTCATTGACTCCTGAATGACATCTAGGGAGCCTGCATGGGATTGAACTGGGTCCTGTGAATGTGGGTGGCAGTTGTATGCCTTGGTCAGTCTGTATGGTCACTGACAATTGGACCAGGATTTATCCATTGTGTTTGTATTGGCTTTATGGTAGTCCATCTCTTTGGAGGGATACCTTGCTTACCCTATATAGAGGGAGGGCAATGGTCCTGCCTTAAAGAGATGTGCCAGACTTCATTAACTCCCCATGGGAAGCCTTGTACTCTCTGAGGATAGGCTTTGTTTTGAAGAAAGTAGGTTGAGCAGGAGGAGGAACTGGAATTGGTACATAAAGTGAGAATATATTGTTTTAAAATAAAAAATCATACCTAATAAAAAGTAAACCATTTCCCATGCTAAATGGACAATTTACTAGGAATGATGAGAAAATTGACTGCTCCAGTAACCGGTGGCATGGAAACTCTTTGAGTATTGGTGTTTCAGAACATTGTTCATAGAGCATGTGTATGCATGTGTGTGGTCATATGCGTGCGTGTGTGTGTGTGTGTGTGTGTGTGTGTGTGTGTGTGTGTGTGTATCTGGGTATGTACTTGAGTCATTTACTCACCTACTTCTATCACCTATCTGTACCATGCCCATGGGTTAAGTTTCCCTAAATAGGCAGAATGTTGGCTTGTTTATTTTCTAATAAGACAAATTGTGTGCGTATCCATCTGGATGTGAACAGAACTGGAAAGGGATTAGAAAAAAATAGGTGGAGAAAAGTTTAATCAGATATATTCAGTGAAATACACATCTATTTTCAGTGAAAAAAAAATAATTTAAAATAAAATAAATGAATAAATGTGAGAAAAAGCAAAAGAAAAACACACTGTTGCTTTCCACCAGGTTGTGCATGCAAGTGTAGGACCATAAGGATTTTCATGCCACCTTGGTCATTAAAGTGGTTTTTAGTCATCAATGCCTGGTAAGATTGATTGTTGGTTGTCTCCTTCCTTTAAAATCTTGCATGCAAACTTCTGTTACCATGAAAACCAGATCCCAAAGATGAATCATTCAGGTCAGTTACAGCTCAAGGGTTTTTTTGCCTATGTTTGAATAATAGTGTCTTCATGACTAGGGACTTATTATCAATCTCTGGAGAAATCAAGTGTTTAATTTTTATTTCTCTTAACTACAGAAAAATCCACCAAATCCCCAGGCAAAGGGAGAGTGTTGGCTGATGAGGCTCAAAGATTTTTCTGTATTTCACAGAAAAAATAAACTAAAATGAGAATGCAATTCTATTTCAATAACACGGGTGTTGCAAGTAGGCTTGATTTTGAGTAAATAATAATAAGAAAATCAGTAGCCCTACTACATATCAATGATAAATCTGCTAAGAAAGAAATCAAAGAAACATCACCTTTTACAATTGCCACAAACAATATAAAACACCTTGGGGTAATGCTAACCAAAATAATGAAAGACGTGTATCATAAGAATTTTGAGTCTTAAAAAAGAAATTAAAGAAGATACCATGAAATGGAAGGATCTCCCATGTTCTTGGATAGGTAGGATCAACATATTAAAAATAGTGATCTACAGATTCATCGCAATCCCCATCAAAATCCCAACACAATTCTTCACAGAACTTGAAAAAATAATTTTCAACTTTATATGGAAAAACAAAAGACCCAGGTTAGCCCAAACAACCCTGTTCAATAAAAGAACTTCAGGAGGCATCATCATCCCTGATTTCATGCTATATTATAGAGTTATAGTACTTATAAAAGCAACTTAGATGCCCTCAACTGAAGAAAGGATAGATAAAATATGGTACATTTACACAATGGAGTACCACTCAACAGAAAAAACAACAACAACAATGGAATCTTGAAATTTGTCGGAAAATGGATGAAACTAGAAGAAACAATTCTGAGAGAGGTAACTCAATCAGCAAACAACAAACACGGTATGTATTCACTCATATGCAGATATTAGATATAGACTAAAGGATTACCACCCTACAATCCACACTGCCAGAGAAACTAGTACACAAGGATAACCCTAAGGCGATACATGGTAGCCAGGAGAAGGGGACAGAGATAAGATCTCCTGAGCAAAATGGGAGAACAGGAGGAAGGGGAGGGAGCTAGGAGAATAAGAAGGGGATAAAAGAAGGGTGAGGAGGACATGAGGGAGCAGAAAGTTTGAGTCAAGGAAAGAATAGAAGAAAACAAGAAAGGAGATACCATAATAGAGGGAGACATTTTAGGTTTACAGAAAAATCAGGCAGTAGGGAAATATCTGGAGATCTACAAAGATGACACCAGCTAACAATCTAAGCAACAGAGGAGAGGCTACCTTAAATGTCCTCCCCTGATAATGAGACTGATGACTGAATTTTATGCCAGTGTATAGCCTTCATCCAGCAGCTAGTGGAAGTAGAAGCAGACACCCACAGCTAATCCCAGCACTGAACTGGAATCCTTGCAGAGAAGGACGAGTAATGAAAAAGGGGTTCTGGACCAGGCTGGTGAAACCTAGAGAAACAGCTGACCTGAACAAGAGGGAGCTCTTGGTACCCAGACTGATAGCTGGAATTACAGCATGGGACTCACTTTCTATGGAGAGCAGAAAGGATATGTGATAGGGTTTTCGTTAGGAGGTGGTAGGGGAAGAGGGGAGGAGGGGAGGGAGTGGGAACTGGGATTCAAATGTAAGACAATCTTGCTTCTAATTCAAATAAAAAGAAAACAAAAGAATCATAAACTTGTCATTGATTGATAGCCTCTTATTCAGAAATTCAAAGTCCTGGGTTTGTTGCCAACAATTGGAATTGAAGGCATATTTGTGATAATCCTATTGTTTCATGAAGGGAATGAAAATGCTGGTGTTCATGTCATGTCAAATCACATCACTGATTTTATAATGTAAATTGCAGCAAAATTTCATGAAATAATTTTTAAATTTTGGAAAATGAAAGACATTTTTTATTCCACAAATATACTCTGCTATTTTTCCTTTTCACTTATATGTAGAATAAAATATGTAAATGCAGGACTGTTTGATAATGAACAATACATTTATCAACACAAGGATTCCATATGCAATTTTCACATTCAAGGAAAACACATCCATGTAAGGATATAATAAAGCAAAAAGAGTTGCTGGAATAGATTTCCTCCATGCTTATCTCTGATTTTATAGAAAGAATTTAAATGGGAAAGAATGTGTGAAGCAAAACTCACAGAAGGTATTGTTGGGGTGCGAACACTTAATAATAATAAAGAAAGCCCTTTCCACCGACCTGGTCCATAACATGGTGAGTGACCCTCTGCTCTTACCCAACTACCGTCCAAAGCCACATTCACCCTGATCACCCCGGGCCTGCACCTGCTTGGGGTAGACCTGTCCAGGCAGGGAGGAACTCCCTGTGTCTGGAAACACCCTACTCTTTCTTCCCATTCCACTGACCTGACCCCTACGGAGGCCTAACTCCTTCAGAGTGAGGAGACTATTAGGAGAGGCAAGACCATCCAGAGCTGTGGACATTGAATCCCTGGCCCACGCACACCACTGGGTCACAAGAGGAGATAAAGAGAACCCACCTGCACCCACTGGAAGAAGATATGGGAAGAAGACAGAATAAGAACGAACTCAACAACAGAAAGACCAATATGACACCACCAGAATCTAGGGACTACACACCAGCAAAATCTGAAAATCGCAACACAGAGCATGAAGAAGATATGGACCTCAAAAATTATCTCGGCAAGATGATAGAGACCTTTAAAGAGAAAACAAGAAAATCCCTTAAAGAAATAGAAGAAAAATCAAGCAAAAAATTTAAACAACACCTATCCACAAATCCAGCACTACAGAAGGTTCTAGAAGGAAAACTCCAACCCAACAAACCTAAGTACACTCACAAACACACACGCAATAGATAATCTAATTTTACCAAATACAAAAAGAAACAGGAGGGCAAAATCCACACACAATGACACCACCAACAATAAATCCAAAACAAACAAGAACCAACAAACAATGGACATTAATATCCTTAAATTTCAATGTTCATAACTTACCTATAAAAAGATAAAGGCTAACAGAAAGGATACAAAGACAGAATCTATCCTTCTGTTGTTTACAAGAAACACACCTCAACTTCAAAGACAAGTGTTACCCCAGAGTAAAAGGATGGGATAAGTTTTTCCAATCAGATACGCCCAAGAAACAAGCTGGTAGCAATCCTAAAATTTAACAAATTAGACTTCAAACTAAAATCAATCGAAAGAGATGAAGAAGGTCATTCCATACTGATCACAGGAAAAGTTCATCAAGATGTAGTCTCAATCCTGAACATCAGTGCCCCAAATATTAAGGCACCCTCATTTGTAAAAGAAACATTACTAAAGCTCAAACCACATATAAACACACACACACACACACACACACACACACACACACACACAAACACACACACTTATAGTAGGAGACTTTAATACAACCTTACACCAATAGACAGGACAATAGAAGCAGATGGGATATTGTCGAACTATTTCTACGAGGATAAAATCACTTTGATACCCAAGCCACACAAAGATATGACTAAGAAAAAACTACAGACAGATATCTCTCATGAACATTGATGCTAAAATACTCAATAAAATGTTGGCGAATTGAATCCAAGAACATATCAGAAAAATCATCCACCATGATCAAGTTGGCTTCATCCCAGGGATGCAAGGATGGTTTAACATATGAAAATCCATCAATGGAATCCACCATATAAACAAACTGAAAAAGAAAAAGCACATGACCATCTTACTTGATGCTGAAAAAGCCTTTAAAAAATCCAACATCCCTTCATTATAAAGATCTTGGAGAGAAAAGGAATAATATGAACATATCTAAACATGATGAGCGCAATATATACCAAACCAATAGCCAACATAAAACTAAATGGGGAGTAATTCAAAGCGTTTTCTCTAAAATCAGGAACAAGACAATGCTGTCCACTCTCTCCATATCTCCCCAAAATTGTACTTGAAGTTCTAGCTAGAGCAATACGACAAGAAAAGGGGATCAAAGGGATACAAATTGGAAAGGAAGAAGTCAAACTTTCACTATTTACAAATGACATGATAGTCTACATTAGTGACCCGAAAAACTCTACCAGAGAACTCCTACAGCTAATAAACACCTTCATCAAGGTAGCAGGTTACAAAACTAACTCAAATAGTGAGTAGCCCTACTATATAAAGATGATAAATCCAATGAGAATGAAATCAGGGAAACATCACCTTTCACAATATCCACAAGCAACATAAAATATCTTGTGGTAACACTAACCAAAAAAGTGAAAGACTTTTACAATAAGAACTTTGAGACTTTAAAGAAATAAATTAAAGAAGATACCAGAAAATGGAAAGATCTCCCATGCTCTTGGATAGGTAGAATCAATATAGTAAAAATAGCAATCCTGCCAAAAGCAATCTACACATTCAACACAATCCCCATCAAAATCCCAAAACAGGTTTTCACAGACATTGAAAGAATAATACTCAACTTTATATGGAAAAATAAAAAACACAGGAGAGCCAAAACAACTCTTTAAAATAAAGGATCTTCTGGAGGCATCACAATTTCTGACTTCAATCTCTACTATAGAGCCATAGATCTGAAAACAGCTTGGTATTGCCAAAAATTAAACAGATAGACCAATGGAATCGAATTGAAAACCCTGATATTAACCTACATACCTACGAACACCTTATGTTTGACAAAGGTGATAAATCTATAAAATGGAAAATATACAGCATCTTCAACAAATGGTGCTGGCACAATTGGATTCGGAAATGCAGAAGATTGCAGATAGATCCACACCTGTCACCATGCACAAAACTTAAGTGCAAATGGATCAAAGATCTAACCATAAATCCAGCCACACTGAATCTTCTTCTAGAAGAGAAAGTGGGAATTACCCTTGAACAAATTGGCACAGAAGACAGCTTCCCGAACATTACGCCAGTAGCACAGACATTGAGGTCTGCAATTAATAAATGGAACCTCCTGAAACTGAGAAGCTTCTGCAAGTTAAACGACACAGTCAGTAAGACAAAACGACCGCCCACAAAATGGAAAAGATCTTCACCCTTCCCATATCTGACATAGGACTGATTTCCTTATATATAAGGAGCCCAAGAAGCTAGCCACCAAAACACCAAACAATGAAATTAAAAAGTGGGGGCAGAACTAAATAGAGAATTCTCAACAGAGCAATCTGAAGTGGCTGAAAGACATTTAAGAAAGTGCTCAAAATCCTAGGCCATCAGAAAAATGCAACTCAAAACAACTCTGAGATAGCACCTTACACCTGTCAGAATGGCTAAAATCAAAAATACCAATGACAATCAATGCTGGAGTGGATGTGGAGAAAATGGAACCCTCCTCCATTCCTGGTGGGAGTGCGAACTTGTAAGACCACTCTGGAAATCAGTATAGTGGTTGCTCAAAAAAATGGGAATCAGTCTACCTCAAGATCCAGCCATTCCTCTCTTGCGTATATACCCAAAAATGCATGCTCATAAAGGACATATGTTCAACCATGCTCATAGCAGCATTGTTTGTAATAACCAGAACCTGGAAGCAAGCTAGATGCCCCTCAACTGAAGAATGGATAGAGAAAATTTGGTACATTTATACAATGGAGTACTACTCAGCAGAAAAAAGCAATGGAATCATGAAATTCGCAGGCAAATGGATGGAACTAGAAGAGACCATCCTGAGTGTGGTAACCCAGTCACAAAAAGACAAACCTGTTATGTACTCACTCTTATAAGAATTTTAGACATAGAACAAAGGATTACCAGCTTATAATCCTGTTCACTAAAGAAACTAGGAAACATGAAAGACTCTAAGGGATAAATGGACCCCAGGAATGGGAAGTGACATGAACTGCTGAGCTAATTGGGAGCATGAGGGTAGGGGAGAGGGAGCTGCCACAATAAGAGCAGGAGAAGAGGAGTGGAGGAGAGGATATGGAGGAGCAGAAATATTGAGTTGGGGGAATAATAGAGGAGAGCGAGCAGTATGAGAGATACCATATTAGATGGAGCCACCATAGTTACTAGAAGAGATCTGAAACTAGGGAGATCTCCAGAGACCTACAATGAAGACACGATCTGACAATCCAGGTAATGATGGAGATTATAACCTAGAAGCCCTTCCCCTAAAATGAGATTGGTGACTACTCTTTATGTCATCCTAGAGACCTCATCCAGTGGCTGATGGAAGCAAAGATAGCCATCCACAGATATACACTGAACTTAAATCTGGAATTTAGTTGAAGAGAGGGAGGAATGAAGATCTAAGGGGTCTGTACCAGGTTGGAGAAACTCACAGAAACAGTTGCCCTGAAGAAGGGAGATCCCATCAACCCCAGATGATGTCTGGGAGGCCAGTACAAGACTCATCTAGACCCTTGAACATGGATGTCAATAAGGAGGCCTCTGCACTCCAGGAAGCCTTATGGTAGTGGATTAGTATTTTTCCGGATGTAAGAAGGGACTTTGAGAGCCCATCCCATGTGAAGAGATACACTCTGGCCCTGGACAAATGGGAAAGGGCCCAGGCCCAGCACAGGAACGTTTGGTGGACTTTGCAGAGCCCCCTTTGAGGGCCATACCCTGCCTGGGGAGTGGTAGGTGGACGGGGTCAGGGCTAGGTTGGGGGTGGGAAAGGAGGGATGGGGATGAGGGGAGGGAGAGGGAGAAGGGACTTACATGTGAAAGAAGCTTGTTCCCTAACTTAAACTAATAAAATAATTTAAAAAAATAATAATAAAGAAAGGCAAAATCCCGATATATTGTGGAACTTCATGGGGCCTTAATACCTTGTAAAAACACAAGCCATCTAATTAGAGAATGTGGCCTTGGACACGAAAGAATTTAAGAAGGTTTTTTAAATGAATGCTCAGTGTTAAAATATGAGAAGTGGCATGTGGTATGTTCTCGCTCAATGCTATGAAAATAATACACTCAGCATTGGAACCATTTTTTACTGACATAAATTTGAAATCCTCAAAGGCAAAACATGGTAGCCAGTTTATCATTAGTTGACAGATATGGCCTAAGCCATAAGAATCAAAAATGACACTTCTTTGTAGTCATATGTGTCTTCCATACTTGCCATGGCCTAAAAGATAATATAGGATCAACACCTGTCACTAATACAAATAGAAGTATGTCAAGCAACAATTAATGACTACCATTTTTTTCATTTGATGAACTGTGTTTTCAGGAGAATTAACTAAAAGACATTAAGTGACAAGTAATTTTTAGGATCATCTGGTAAATTAGTGGCTTTGTAGAATCCATAAGTGTCTCATCTATTTTTATGAGCATGTTCAGCAAAGGGAGATCATAGTGACTTGACTGGCAAATAAAATGCTAAGTCAATAAGTTTGTCAGGGTTAAAGGCAGAAGTCCATAAACAAGCATATCTAGGTCACTCACAAGGAAATATGGTAAGATAAATGTCAATCCTGACATATAATGGAAAAGATAGAAAGAAGCCAAATTCAACATTTGTGAGCCTCTTCACAACTTCAAGACTTAGCAAAAGTGTATTTTATAGAATTATGTTTAATAATGCAACTTTTGAAATTTGTATTTTGTATTTTTCTTGTTTTCACACAATATATTTTAATTGTTTTCTTTTTTTCTCCCAAATCCTCTTAGATTCTTACCCCTTGCAAATCATTTGTGACTGTTCTCCTATTTAGGATTCACAGTAAAATAGAACACACAAAACAAAAACTATATTTTAAGCATGTATTCCTTTAAAGACAGAGTTTCTTATCCTCTTAACTGCTCATTATGTGATTGATTAACATTGGGACACACTTTGAGACTTAAGGGATCATTCTCATGTCTTCAAAAATTGTACCATAGTGGTAATTACACAAAGATTAAAGAATGATAAAATCACCCGTATGTAGCAAATTGAGAGTAGTAATGGATATGCATACATAGATAGTAAGAGGACAGGTAAAATTTAGGGATTTTAAGAAATTTAAGGTTAGAAAAATCACAAGAAAATAATCATATAAAATTGGTAAACCACTTTATGTTATCTGCAATCAGCTGGAACTTGGTTTACGGGGCATATGTGAAGACATCTCCTTCAAGGACAATCTGAGGATCAAGTCACTTCAATATAAAGGGCTGAGATACAAATGACAAAAAAAATCATTTTACTTGATAGCGCAAAAGGAATTCTCATAATGAAAGGAATGAAGTATGTGGAGTTGTTTGGTTGGAAAATGATGAGGATCAGGGAGGAGGAACAACAATTTTATGCTTTATATAAAAATCTGTCTTTCTTGGGATATTTTGGAACAATCCATTAATCCCACTATTTTGCAGTCAGAAGCAAGCTGATCTTTTTGACATGGGAGCCAGCCTGAACTACAGAATGAGCCCCAGGAGAGTTATGGCTATAGATACTAATCCTGCCTCAAAATATAAACCACATAAAATCTATTTGAAAAAAAATCCAGTTAACAATTTGAAAACCCAGAGAATTATGAGGTCATAGTTTAAAAGTCTGTAATCCACAAAATTGGAAAATTATGTGAAATGGACAATTTTCTGGATAGATATCACCTAAAAAATTTAAATCAGCAACAGATAAGCAATGTTAATAGACCTATAACCTTTAACGGAAAGGAAACCCTCATCAAAAATTTCCCATCGAAAAAAAAAAATCCATGGCTAACCTTGACAAAAGCAGGATACATATTCGATGCACTGCTCATCAAAATCACAGCACAATTCTTCACAAACCTTGAAAGAATAGTAATCAAGTTAATATGGAAAAACAAAAGACCCAGGACAGGCAAAACAACCCTTTACAATAAAGGAACTTCTCTC
>NW_023277084.1:0-33133 GCF_003668045.3 Cricetulus griseus
GCCTGCAGGCACTGAATGTAAACAAGATTATTGCGCAGGCACTGGGTAATTTTCCATTCCTTGATCTCTGCCTATTCCATGGTGTCATGGCCTGATGAGCTGCAGCCAATCATAGGGTGACATGTCCCAGGCGGCGGCTGCCAGCCTTTATTAGGGGACGGGATTCTTGGCTCGGGGTCTCCGCTCTGGTAAGCTTATGCTCTCCTCTCAAGATGCATTAAAGCTTTACTGCAGAAGGATCTGAATGTTCTGTGTGGTTCTTGCTGGCGAGGTGATAGCGCGGGACAGGGTTTCTCTGTATAACAGCTCTGGCTTTTGGAACCTGATTTTATGTAGACTCTGCCCTCTGACAATGGATGAGACATGCATATCAGCATTCAAGCAGATACTTAGGCAGCTCACAGGACCCTGTGTTGATGTCCGTATTATGGCTATGTCACGCATCAAAGGGCTGCCTAAGGACTCAGTACACATGAGCAAGCTTCCCCTTGTAATCGAGCACCTGCATATGTTTGTTCTATCTCTCCTTTCTCTGCTTCTTTCCCTCTATCCCTCCCCTGTTTTCTCCTTCCCTTTCCCTCCAATAAATTCTCATGGTTCATGTTTTCATCTACTCGTGACTGAAGCATGGTTTCCTGTTCTAAATAATCAATAGCTCCAGGCGTTGTTGGTGCACACCTTTAATGACAGCACTGGGGCGGGGGCAAAGGCAGGCAGGTCCCTATGAATTCAAGACAAGCCTTGTCTCCAGCAAGAGTGCCAGGATAGGCTCCAAAAAGCTACACAGAAAAACCCTGTCTTGAAAAACCAAAACAAACAAACAAACAAACAAAAAATTTGGGTTACATACATTCTGAAAGGCTCAGGAAGATACCTAGGTAGCTCAAAGGACCCTGTGTTGCTGGCCACATGATGGCTACCTCACTCATTACAGGGCTGAGTAGGGACTCTGTGCATATGCAAGCCACCCCTTTGAAGCCTGCATCTTCATCCCTCTGCTCTCTCTCATTTCCGGTGGTCGAACACTAGTTCTCTCTTACACACTTCTCTCTCTTGAGTTCCTCTCTCTCCTTGCTCTCCCACTCTCTCTGTCTCTCTAACTTTCCTGTCTCATCTCATCTCTCCTGCCCTGTAATAAACTGGTTAATGTGGTCTCTATAGGTCATGTTCCATCGAGCTAGCACCAGTCCCATCTCACAGGATATTTTTCTCATTTTAACTTTTTCAGAAGAACAATACATCCAGTAAAGCATATCAACAAATATAATTAGAAACAGTTTGGAAAATGGGTGACAAATTTGGTAGTTCCTACACAAAAGAAGTTATAACAAATGGTCAATGTTCAACTTCATTAATTTATGGTGAACATTGTTCTAAAAGTCAAAGTAACACACTATTATACCCAGATAATGTACATAATTGGAAAGAGCAATCATAGGTGTTGAGAAGATCATTCAAAGGAGGCTCTTGGGAGTTCAAGTTAGCCCATCTACCCTGAGAACACCTGAGTAATATTTATAAAAGCTGTATACACAATATAAGTCAACTGTACCAGGCATAGTTACCTCATCACTCAGGATGATGTGGCAAGGGGGTTGCAAACTCTAGTTTCCCCTAGGCTAAATAATGAAACCCTATATCAAAACTTCAAAAAAGAAAACAACTAATATGATATTCTCCTGCACACAGCCAAACATCTCCATCAGCACTGTACACATTCTATTCTACTTTGGTCTTGGAAGCTTGAATCGTACTAGCTCTGAACTATAGTTTAAATAAAAATACTCAACAATAAGAGAATGGATTTCTTAAATTGCAGTATATGCAATGGACAGAGCTTCATACAGTGTAATTTACATAAATATTAGGAAACATCTCACATGTTGTGGGGGCAGATGTTCCATTAATCAGGGGTCTATCCATGTTTCTCTTTTCTGATCCTTCTCACTCGAGTTACTTTCTTCACTCTTGACTTTGCCTTCACTCTACTTCTGCCTCATTTACACTAATGATAGCACATACAAATGAAAGATTTTAGTTTGCTGAGAGAAAAAGTTTTGCAAGATTTTAGTTCACAGAGAGAAAAAGTTTCCCACAGGCCTTGGCCCAGGACAAGGAAATTGGCCTCAACTCGTGGGTAGACAAACAATCCTTTTTGGGTCACACGTGGCCAACAGACAATCGAGAACTTTTCAAGGTCTATTCTGTGTTTTTTCCTCTGTAGAAAAGCTGGTCACACCTGGGTGACCACTCTAACATGAGATCATACTTTGTAATCAATCACTTTGTGCCCCTTGCCTGTATGCTGATCTGCAGTTGTTTCCTATATAAGGAGCTTACACGCCATGCAGGGGTGTGCAGCTTTCCCAATATTGCTGATACATGAATGTGCATTCGTTCAATAAACCCTCTTGCTTTTGCAGCTCTTGGTCTGGTTTCTGAGTCTTGGGGGCTCCTCGGGATCCTGAGGCCCTTAGGGGTCTGGGGTCTTTTATTTGGCCAGCCAGCCAGGAGGTCAGAGGAGACCCCAGACTCATTACCGCAGTAAGAGAAGGTAAGTGCTTATATCAAAGGAGCTAAAATTTAAGATCACAGCCATAAGTTCCATATGTTAATAAAATATTAAGCTGTTTATTTCTTATGGTACAGAAAGACAATGACCTAAATTTAACAAAGGACTTAAAAATAACTTCTAAGCCCATGGTCTCAATTCTTTTGAGTTTTAAAAACAAAAGTCTTTTATAAGGGTAGCCTAAGGCCACCTGTATGTCAGATGTTTATATTGATTAAATATAAACCTGACAATATAAAGTCTTAATTTTATAAAAGTTGCTAACCTGTTATAAGATGTTAAAAAATACAAGTTACTAGCCATTCTTATAAATTAAGTTGCTAGATTTACCTAGGCAGACTTCTAATACTACAGAGATCTGTAGAATATGGCATTTAAAATGTTAACTAAAAAGTTTATAATATCAGACAGAATATTCCAGATCCTGACAGTGACCCAGTGTCTCTAAAGAAGATTATGGGGCTCCATGGATTGTGACAACGCTGACCAATGAGCATGATACTCAGATGCTGTACCTGCTGCCAGGCAGGATGGGGCTTAGACTGTGGACAGGCTACAGGACACTGGAGAATTGATTGCACCATGTTTGCCTAGACAAAATAAGGTCAGTCTTTTCCATGTCCCTCTTCCAGAGAGAAAAAAACTCTCACTTTATAGACCTGGCGAAGATTTACTTATGCCCCAAACACTATTGAGGCTTGGGTGTGGCTAGCTGTATACGGACTGGACCCTGTGATTTTTTAATGGATCTGAAAACTGTATGAAATTTGTCTTTCTCAGATCTCTGATAGTATTAATGCTTAAACTATAGCCAGCTTAATAGATCATTTAATAACGTTCTGGTAAGCTGATAAATCCAACTACCCGCTGTTCAGTCACAAGCTCAAGGTTTTTGGGTTTACTTTGGTTGTCGTCTAAATATAAACTTGAAGTGCTTTTCATCGGGCCAGGGGCGCCTCTGTCCAATCTATGCCCGAGTCTCTGGACAGAAGAGAAATGTGAAGACTTCTAGCCCAAATCTGTAGTTTTTGCTAAAACTCAAAGATATAAATATATTTCTGCCATTCTACAGATACCCAATATCTGCTTTCTCTACAATTAAGATTTCAATTCAGATTAATAATAAAATGTTGTAGAGAGCTGCAATGTGCCATACCTTAAAGATGGTGCTGGTTTCCGCCTTCTACCTTCCCGAAGGTGATGAGTGCTCTCTGTAATAAACAACTCCATATTTGGCTAAGGCTGAGATCTAGGCTTGCTTCCGCATATGTGAACTTATCTGCGATCACCACGTGGCATGCTGGGGTTGGCTACTCCTAGGCTTTATAAGCAGTGGGTTGGCTTTCCCCGGGGTCAGAAGATTGTTCAAGGTTTCTGAATAAACTGCTTAAAGAAGAGTTCGTGTGCTGCGTTTCCCTTGCTGGTCAAGGCTGACGAGACAAGTGGTGGCCCAGATGGGGACAGTCGTCTGAGGACTCAGAACTTTCTGCAGTCAGGGCAGTGCACTGGCAAGTTCCCAGGTAAGGTGGGAATACATGACAAAAGCGGGTATATTGCTCCTCTGTGTAGATAAAGAGGGAGCTAGAAAAGTTCTCGGAGAAGTGAACCGAAAGTAAAACAAAAGGAAAGACTGCACTAGTTTGGCCATGGGAGCTTCTCAGTCGCACCCAATTTTTTTGCCTCTGAATGAGCTGCTTCGTTCTAAGAATCTAAAATTTAAGAAAAGCACTCTTGAGAGGTACCTGGTGTTATGCGATGCCATTGCACCTTGGTTCTCAGTGTCCGGGAGTTTTAAGATTTCTTCATGGGATAAGTTAGGCAGAGAACTTGATTTTGCCGCAGAAGATAGAACACATAAAGGTGGAGTAAGACCTATCTGGAAACTAGTGAGAAACTGCCTTGAGGATCAGAGATGCAGTGAAGCTGTGGAGAATGGACAGGCAGCTTTAGAAATGTTACAGGAAGAAAGGTCAAAGCAAGCAGATAGTGAGAAAGGTAACGAGTCAAAGCAAAAATTATACCCTGACCTTACCAATTTAGAAGACTCAGAGTCTACAGACTCTGAGGAAGAATTACAAGCTCTCCTAGAACAGATTAAGAGGGCAAAAATAAGAAAAAGGGAAAAGAGGATGGAGAGGGAGAGACCTGGGGAGGAAGATTGTTGCAGATCTTCTCAGTTTAGAGTGATGCCATCTGCCCCCCCCTCCTTACGTGGAGGGAAGAGGAAGCAGAGTAGGATGTTCTTTCTGCCCCGAGGTTTGGAAATCGGTGAGAACCGAGCTGCATTTGGCGTATCCAGTATTTCAGGATGCGCAAGGAAATAGGTATGAAGAGCCACTAGATTTCAAAGTATTCAAGTCTTTGGCTGAATCTGTAAGAACGTACGGGATTACAGCCTCCTTTACTGTGCTCAAGTAGAAGCTCTGCAGAGGCACTGCATGACATCTAGCAATTGGACAGGGTTGGCTCGTGCATGTCTATGCCTGGGGCAGTATCTGGATTGGGGAGCCTTTTTGATCAAGTACGCTAGTGAACAGGCTGCTGCTAACTTGGCAGCAGGACAGGCCGCATGGGATGGGGACATGTTATTAGGACAGGGCCGTTTTGCCAATCAGCAGACAGGATATCCGGTTCAGGTGTTTGAGCAGGTTAATCAAATAGCTATAAAGGCATGGAAATCTTTACCTAATAAAGGAGAAGTGAGTAGTAATCTTACTAAGATTTTACAAGGCCCCATGGAACCATTTTCAGAATTTGTTGCCAGCCTGGTAGAAGCTTCAGAAAGGATATTTGGTGACCATGACACGGCTATGCCATTAATTAAACAACTTGTATATGAACAGTGTATTAAGGAGTGTAGGGCCACTATCACATCTTATAAAAGCAAATGACTGGAGGCCTGGATGAAGGTCTGTAGAGAGTTGGGGGGACCACTGACCAATGCTGGCCTGGCAGCAGCTGTAGTTCAGCTGACTAAAAACAAAAGGGGAAGTTCTGGTGCCTGCTTTAAGTGTGGCAAGATGGGGCATTTGAAGCGGCAGTGCCCTGAGAGAGGAGGTACAGGGGAAGCAGGAGGAGGCCCACACCAAAGACAGCCTGGAATTTGCCCTAAGTGTAAGAAAGGAAAACATTGGGCAAATGAGTGCCACTCTGTGAAAGATATTGCGGGACAGCCTTTAACTCAGAGCTATGGTGGTGCTCGTCCAAAAAACGGCCAGTGGGGCCCTCGCCCTCAGGGCCCGAAAATATATGGGGCAGTAGAGAATCAGGACTGAGAACAGAATCAGGAGAGATGGCCAACCCTCCGTAATCCCAAGGAACTCGGAGAGACACTTCGGGTTCAGCAGGATTGGACCTCCGCTCCACCACCAGACTCCTATTAACTCCCCAAATGGGGGTTCAATTAATAGAATCAGATTTTCAGGGGCCCCTAGAGCCAGGTACAGTCAGGCTTCTCCTAGGAAGATCCTCCACAGCCTTAAGAGGCCTTAGAGTTCACCCAGGAGTGATCAATCCAGATTATACAGAAGTGGTAAAGATCATGTTAGAATCGCCTAGAAGAATATCAGCCATTTCCCCTGGAGATAGGATAGCTCAGCTGTTACTATTGCCCAGTTTACATGAACGCTTTGCCGCACAGACTAAAGAAAGAGGGAAAGGTGGCTTTGGATCCATAGGAATGGACCTGACTATTCTGTCCCTGGATTTAGATCAAAGGCCAGTTTTAGAACTTGTTGTAGATGGAAAGAAAATCCTAGGCCTGCTAGCTACAGGTGTGGACAGAAGCATTATTACTAAGAAGGATTGGCCCACAGGATGGCCGGTGCAAGCCTCTTTTCAAACCTTAGAAGGTCTAGGTATGCTAAAGCTCTGGATATGAGTGCAGGACAATTACAGTGGAGCGATAAGAAAGGTCACTCTGGAGTTATGCAGCCTTATGTCCTTATGTTCTCTCTGGGGAAGAGATCTTTTGAAAGATATGGGGTTCAAGTGGAGGAATGAATATTCCCCCGTTTCTCAAAAAATGAAGCAAAATGAACGGTATGGGTTTCTATCCAGATTATGGAATAGGAAAGTTTTTACAAGGAAGAAAAGATCCTCTTAATGCTCAACAAAGATGTCTTAGACAAGGTTTGGGTTTTCCCTAGGGGCTGCTGAGGAAGGTATTCCCATAACCTGCAAGACAGAGGAGCCAGTGTGGGTTTCTCAGTGGCTGCTGTCCTCTGAGAAATTGAAGGCTGCTAAAGACCTTGTGGCAGAACAATTGTCCTTGGGACACATTAAGCCATTGGTGTCTCCATGGAATACACCTATTTTTGTGATTAAAAAGAAATCAGGGAGATGACACTTCTTGCATGATTTGAGAGCAATTAATAATCAGATGCAAATTATGGGCCCAGTACAACGGGGCCTGCCATTGCTTTTGTCCTTGCCCGAATCTTGGCATGTTATTGTGATTGATATTAAGTATTGCTTTTTCTCCATTCCCCTGTGTAGCAAAGACAGTGAAAGATTTGCCTTTACTGTTCCATCTTGCAATCATGAAGAGCCAGTTCAAAGATTTGAATGGGTAGTCCTGCCAAAGGGCATGGTAATAGCCCCACTATGTGACAGCTATATGTTGGAGAAGCTATCGGCCCATTAAGAAAAGAGTTTCCTACTTTAATATGTATTCATTATATGGATGATATATTATTAGCAGCCAAAGAAATGCAATTGTTGAAACAAGCCTATATAAATTTAGTGAAATTGTTGGAAAGGAGAGGATTGTTCATAGCTCCTGAGAAAGTTCAGAAAGATAGAGTTTTAAATTATTTGGGAGCAAAAATAAGTGATAGACAAATAGTTCCACAAAGGGTGGAGTTAAGAAAGAATGATTTAAAGACTTTAAATGATTTTCAAAAGTTGTTAGGGGATATTAATTGGATAAGGTGTTATTTGAAATTACCAAATTATGAATTGAAGCCCTTATATAATATTTTGAATGGAGATTCGGCCCTAGATTCTCCTAGGCAATTGACTACAGAGGCAAGAAAAGCTTTACAGAAAGTAGAAGAAATAATACAGAGTGCCTTCTTACAGAGGCTTAAGGAGGGTCAAGATATTACTATGTGTGTCCTTCCAACATATTATCAACCCACAGGATTGTTATGGCAAGAGGGGCCAATACTTTGGATTCATCCTAAAATATCCCCTGCTAAATCCATTGAAAATTACCCTACTGCGGTGGCTAAGTTAGCAATGAATGGCATTCAACAGTGTTTACAACACTTTGGAGTTTCTCCAGATGTAATCATCATGCCATATTCCAGCCATCAAGTTAAAACCCTTTGCACTACAGTGGATGATTGGGCCATCTTGCAGTGAGGGTTTGATGGGGATATAGATAATCATTACCCCAAGCATCCCTTATTGGTGTTTTTTAAGGAGCATCCTGTTGTTTTCCCAAGAATAACATCATCCAGGCCAATCTTAGCAGCCCCAAATGTGTTTACTGATGGCTCCAAGATAGGCTGTGGAGCTTATATGATATCAGGACAAGAGCCCATGTTACATCAATTCCAGCCTGGCTCCCCTCAAATTGTAGAATTAAAAATAGTAATAGAAGTTTTCAAAGCATGTCCCTTTGCCTTTAATTTGATTTCTGATTCAGCTTATGTTGTCAGTGCTGTTAAAGTTCTGGAAGTGGCAGGACCTATAAAGAGTGCTAGTCTGGTCTTCCTTTTGTTCCAGCACCTTCAAAATTTAATTTGGCAAAGAAAGGCCTGCTTTTTTGTTCAGCATATTAGGGCCCATACAGGCTTGCCAGGGCCTTTGAGTAAAGGTAATGAAAAGGTTGATCACTGGACCAGAATGGAATGCATATTCTTAAGTTCTATTTTAGAAAGGGCAAGAGATTTTTCAAGACTTTTCATGTAAATGCCAGAGCATGGCAGCGGAAGTTTCACCTCTCTCGAGCTGACGCTCGACAAGTACTCTTGGATTGTCCTCAGTGCATGGTCATCAGCACCCACCCAGCTTGGAGGTCAATCCGAGGGATTTGCTTCCTCTAAAAATTTGGCAAATGGATGTAACTCACATATCTGAATTTGGAAGTTTAAAATATGTACATGTGTCTGTGGATACCTGTTCAGGCATTACACATGCCACACCGTTAACCAGAGAAAAGTCACATAATGTCATAACTCATTGCCTAGAAGCTTGGGCAGCTTGGGGTAAGGCTCAGCATATGAAAACTGATAATGGACCAGCCTATACGGCTCAAACCATTGCTTCCTTTTGTCAACACATGGATGTGCAATTGCTTCAAGGCTTACCGTATAATCCTCAAGGGCAGGGAATTGTGGAGCACGCGCATCGCACACTGAAGGAATGCCTCCAAAAACAAAAGGGGGGAATAGGCCACGGCCATACCCCAAAGGAGAGACTTTTCCTTGCCCTCTTTACTATTAATTTTTTAAATTTGGATGCTCAAGGCAGCTCCACGGCTGATAGACATCAGGATTCTCATGGCCCTGCAAAGGGAATGGTTAAGTGGAAAGATGTTTTGACAGGCCTCTGGTGCAGGCCCAATCCCGTGCTAAAGTGGGCACAAGGCTCCATTTGTGTTTTTCCACAGGATCAACAAGATCCGGTGTGGGTACCAGAACGCCTGACTAGGAAAATCCAGCATGAGAAGCGCTACTACGGTCATCGCAGCGACCCTTTTGTTCTTTCCCATGATGAGTCAGCTGGGGATGGCAGAGCAGAGATGGGCGATTCTGTGAGTGTTCCAAAAACCCATTCCGGTGATGTATAATGCAGGGGTCTTCCCATGCCTATTTACCACCAATCGAAGTTTAGACCTGCCCTTTTTACCCCAAGATGAACAGATTAGCCCTATTAAGAGTACACACCATCTTTACTTGAAATGCAGCCTATGTTTCTCCCTGAAGACTGATAGTAGCCCGGAGTGCATCCTCCTAAAGTATCAATCTATTGGAGGGGGCGCAGGCTGGGGTGTGAGATCCGGCATGAACGCATCCTGGATTAAAGGGTGGTGGCCTGCCCGAGAAGGAAATAATTACCCACCAAATCAACCTATGTGGGCTCCCTTTTGCTCAGGGGGTCCTCAGAGCCAGGGAGGCCTCCCATGGTCGGGCTGTCAGAGCAGGGAGGCAATTTGGGCAAAAGAAGGTTATTTTCTCCTTCTCTCCTGATATAAGTGTAAATAGTTTCCAGGAATCCTTTAATGAATCCTCTCCTCATTGGTATCGACTAAACGCCTTCAATACATGGCTGCTGTGTGAGACCAATGGGAGTTGTACAGATCTGTCTCCCTTGGCCATGATTGTAGGCCGGACACAGGGAATTTCTACCTTCTCCTACAAGAGGTACACAGGTGGGTATAGCAGCTACAATTATGGTAGCTCCTCCCTCACACCTTCCTCAGAGGAGGAAGGAGACATGACCAAGACTTCCCCCTTTCAGTGGAAGAGCATCCCTAGTACCACATTTTCACCTACCCCAGCATGCGTTTGGCCGCCATTTGTATGGTTGGTGAGCAATGGCAACACAAATTCTAGTTGGCTAAATTGCACCCAGGCCACATGCTTTTATGCCCTGGGCTGGAATGCTACAGCCTTCCCTTTGGCTGTGGTTATCCGTATGCCCCGGTATATGCCTGTGCCTGTCGAAGCTACCAGCAGCTGTTTCTGCTGTGGCCTTTTCAGGCATGGTACAGACTGCAAATGTTCTAAATAACCTTTCTGCTAATGTCGCCAACACCCTGGATATCCAAACTTCGCTCAGTTCACAGATCAAAGGAGGTCTAATGATTGTCAGTCATCATATAGATTTGGTACAAGAACAGGTTGATACCGTGTGGCAGTTGGCCCAGCTGGTATGTGAATGGAGAATGGCTGGGTTGTGTGTCACATCGGTACCATATCAAAACTTCACTCATGCAGCGAATCTGTCTAAAATATTGTCTCTTACAGAATTGGTCATCCGAGTTTGAGAGACCTCAGGATGGCTATCGTGCATGTGAATTCCACCCAAATAGACCTATCCCTTGCAAGCGGCCTGACTTCCTGGTTGAACTCTGCCATGGACCATCTAAAGGAATGGGCAGGCTTGGGGGCACTTGCAGGCCTTTTGGTGCTGGTCTCCTTGGTATGTCTGAGGTGTATATGTAAGATTAGAGTCACACAACGGCTTGATGCAGTCATGATCATTCAAGCCTTCACAGCCATAGAAGCAGGGCAGTCCGCCCAAGCATGGTTAGTGACCAAGAAGAATTGAAATTTGTTGTGCTCAAGATGCAAGTCCAAGCACTACACTTTGGGTCAGCCCTTGGGACCCAAAGAGGAGCATGTCTGATTGCATGCGGGTTGGCACCCTGATTCCTGCCTCTGTGAAAAGGGTGTGGGATGGGTCTGGTGCTCTTTTAGGTGGGTGATATCTGAATGAGGATTAGTACAGAGTCCCATTGTTTCAGAGATCAGACCTCTACTCTTGCCTGTTGCATGTTTTTTAAATAAAACAGGGGGAACTGTAGAGAGCTGTGACGTGCCATGCCTTAGAGATGGGCTGGTTTCTGCCTTTCACCCTCCCGAAGGTGAGTGCTCTCTGTAATAAACAACTCCATATTTGGCTAAGGCTGAGCTCTAGGCTTGCTTCCGCATATGTGAACTTATCTGCGATCACCACGTGGCATGCTGGGGTTGGCTACTAATAGGCTTTATAAGCAGTGGGTTGGCTTTCCCCAGTCAGAAGATTGTTCAAGGTTCCTGAATAAACTGCTTAAAGAAGAGTTAGTGTGTTGCCTTTCCCTTGCTGGTCGAGCCGGACGCGACAAAATGTCTAAAACTTCTGTGTCCTATTATATAATAAAGTTCATATAGGCTTCAGAGGATCAAAAGTCATAGAGCTTGGATCCACTTCTCACAGGTAAAAAGGACTCCAGATAAGTACAACTTTTGTTATCCCATCTACTTGTTCCTGAGGATGGGATTTTCTCCCTTGTCTTGGAACTCTTGTCCTTCTTGATCACTAAAAATATGGGCCGAAGAGTTCAAATAAGATATATAAGTTTTAACTTCTGTTCTCTCTGCAACAGAGTCTGCTAAACAGAAACTCCTGATGTATTCCCATTGCCTAAATTCCCCCCCCCTTTTTTTTTGCTTTTGACTAGCATTTCAGCCTTCTTGGGTCCCTAACTTCCTCCCCAAGTCAGCAGGAAGTCACATGGGAAATAATATGTTGTCTATTTTCCCTGGTTAAAATGCTAAGTCAAAAGTAACTCCCTTATGTGGGGAAATGTCAATATCTCTCACTCCCTGTTGGGGATGTGGAGGTGGCAGCCAGGGTCGGCACCAGAACCATAGCACTGGTCCAGGGACCCCACCACTATAATGAGATAAAAACAGCCATAGATAAGGATACTAAAGCCATAAAAGGATCCAGCACTAAATTTAAAAGTCTTTGACTTCTCTAGTGGAAGTTGTCCTCCAGAATCATAGGGGACTGGATGCCCTTTTCTTTAAGGAAGGCAGACTCTGTGCTGCCCTAAAAGAAGAGTGCTGTTTCTATGTTAACCATTCTGGAGTTATTAGGGATTCCATGGCCAAGTTCAGAGAAAGACTCAACCAGTGACGAAAGGAAGGGGAGTCCCAACAAGGCTAGTTTAAAGGATGATTTAACATTACCCTAATCTCCCCCTAGTTCTTAATCAGCAAGAAGGACCATGGGTTTTATGATTAAAACCTCACAAAAAAATGGGGGAATGAAAGATTTTTGTTTGCTGAGAGAAAAAGTTTTATAAGATTTTAGTTCACAGAGAGAAAAAGTTTCCCACAGGCCTTGGCCCATTACAAGGAAGTTTGTCCCAACCCTGGGCACATCCTATGGTTTATACTAGGGCAATCACCAAGACAACCCTCTTTGGGTCACACCTGGCTGGCCAACAATCAAGGACTTTCCAGGGTATGTTCTGTGGTTTTTCCTTTGTAGAAAAGTAGGTCACACATGGGTGACCACTCTACATGAGATCATACTTTGTAATCAATCACTTTGTGCCCCTTGCCTGTGTGCTGATCTGCAGTTTTTTCCTATATAAGAAGCTTACACCCCATGCTGATTTGCAGCTCCCCCGATATTGCTGACACCCGAATGCGCATTCGTTCAATTGCTTTTGCTTTTGCAGCTCTTGGTCTGGTTTCTGAGTCTTGGGTGCTCCTTGGGATCCTTAGGCCCTTAGGGGTCTGGGAGTCTTTCAATATTAACAAACTGAAAAAGAAAAACAACATGATCATCTCACTAGATGCTGAAAAAGCCTTTGACAAAATCCAACACACATTATCTTCATGATAAAGATCTTGGAGAGAACAGGAATGACAGGAACATATCTAAACATGATAAAAGCAATATACACCAAACCAACAGCCAACATCAAAATTAATGGAGAGACACACAAAGTGATTCCTCTAAAATCAGGAACAAGACAAAGATGTCCACTCTCTCCATATCTCTTCAATATTGTACTTGAACTTCTAGCTAGAGCAATAAGACAACAAAAGGAGATCAAAGGGATACAAATTGGAAAGGAAGAAGTCAAACTTTCACTGTTTGCAGATGATATGATAGTTTACATAAGTGACCCGAAAAACTCTGCCAGGGAAATCCTACAGCTGATAAACACCTTCAGCAAAGTAGCAGGATACAAAATTAACTCAAAAAAAATCAGTAGCACTACTTTATACAGATGATAAATGCAATGAGAAAGAAATCAGAGAAACATCACCCTTCACAATATCCACAAGCAACATAAAATATCTTGGGATAACACTAACCAAAAAGGTGAAAGACCTGTACAGTAAGAACTTTGAGGCCTTAAAGAAAGAAATTAAGAAGATACCAGAAAATGGAAAGATCTCCCATGCACTTGGATAGGTAGAATCAATATAGTAAAAATGGCAGTCTTGCCAAAAGTAATCTACAGAGTTAATGCAATCCCCATCAAAATCCCACCACAGTTTTTCACAGACCTTGAAAGTACAATACTCAACTTTATATGGAAAAACACAAGACCCAGGAGCCAAAACAACTCTGTACAATAAAGGATCTTCTGGTGGCATCACCTTCCCTGACTTCAAGCTCTATTATAGAGCCATAGTTCTGAAAACAGCTTGGCATTGGCACAAAAATAGACAGATGGATGAATGGAATTGAATCGAAAACCCTGATGTTAACCCACACACCTATGAACATCTTATTTTTGACAAAAATGCTAAATCTATACAATGGAAGAAAGAAAGCATTTTTCAACAAATGGTGTTGTCAAACCTGGATTCAGACATACTGAAGATTGCAGATAGATCCATATCTGTCACCTGCACAAAACTTAAGTGCAAATGGATCAAAGATCTCACCATAAATCCAGCCACATGGAATCTTCTAGAAGAGAAAGTGGGAGATACCCTTGAACGAATAGGCACAGGAGATCGCTTCTGAACATTACACCAATTGCACAGACATTGATATCTTCAATTAATAAATAGGACCTTCTGAAACTGAGAAGCTTCTGTAAGGCAAAGGACATAGTCGGTAAGACAAAATGACAGCCCACAGAATGGGAAAAGATTTTCACCAACCCCACATCAGACAGAGGGCTGTATTCCAAAGTATATAAGGAG
This sequence comes from Cricetulus griseus, assembly GCF_003668045.3. Lineage (NCBI taxonomy): Eukaryota > Metazoa > Chordata > Mammalia > Rodentia > Cricetidae > Cricetulus > Cricetulus griseus. The sequence continues at coordinate 14,248 of NW_023277084.1, forward strand.
CTCAAGAAGCTAGCCACCAAAACAACAAACAATAAAATTAAAAAGTAGGGTGAGAAACTAAATAGAGAATTCTCAACAGAGGAATCTGAAATGGCTGAAAGACGCTTAAGAAAGTGCTCAAAATCCTTGACCATCAGAGAAATTCAACTCAAAACTACTCTGAGATATCACGCCACACCTGTCAGAATGGCTGAAATCAAAAATACCAATGACAATCTATGCTGGAGAGGATGTGGAGAAAAAGGAACACTTCTCCATTGCTGGTTGGAGTGCAAAATTGTAAGACCACTCTGGAAATCAGTATGGCGGTTGCTCAGTAAAATGGCAATCACCTCAAAATCAAGCAATTCCTCTCTTGGGTATATACCCAAATAATGCATGCTCCTACAATAAGGACAGATATTCAACCATGTTCATAGCAGCATTGTTTGTAATAGCCAGAACCTGGAAGCAACCTAGATGCCCCTCAACAGAAGAATGGATAGAGAAAATGCTGTACATTTATACAATGGATTACTACTCAGCAGACAGAAAAGAGCAATGGAATCTTGAACTTTGCAGGCAAATGGATGGAACTAGAATAAACCATGCTGAATGAGGTAACCCAGTCACAAAAAGACAAACATGGTATGTACTCAATCATATATGAATTTTAGACATAGAGAAAAGGATTACCAGCCTACAATCCTCTTCACCCAAGAAATTAGGAAGCATGAAGTACTCTAGGGTATAAATGCATGAACCCCAGGAATAGGAAGGGGCAGGAGGAACTCCTGAGCTAATTGGTAGCATGAGGGTAGGGGAGGTAGAGCAGCCAGATGAGAGCAGGAGTAGAGGAGAGGAGAGGATGAAATGGAGGAGCAGAAATATTGAGTTGGGGGAAGAACATGGGAGAGCAGGATGAGAGATACCATATTAGAGGGAGCCATTATTGGTCTGAGGAGAGATCTGGCACTACGGAGATTTCCAGAGATCTACAAGAATGACACGAACAGACAATCCAGGTAATGGTGGAGAGGTTAACCTAAATGCACTTCCCCTAAAAGTAGATTGATGACTACTTTTTATGCCATCCTAGAGCCCTCATCCAGTGGCTGATGGAAGCAGAAGCAGAAGCAGACATCCACAGATACACACTGAACTGAACACTGGAACTTAGTTGCAGAGAGGGAGGAATGAAGACCGAAGGTGTCGGTACCAGGTTGTCGAAACCCATGGAAACAGGTGGCTGAACAAGGGGGAACACATCTACCCCAGATGGTGTCAAGGATGCTGCTAGTACAGTACTGATCCAGACCCCTGAACATGGATGTCAATGAGGTGGCCTCTGCACCCTAGGAGTCCACTGTTAGTGGATTAGTATTTTTCCCTGGTGTAAGAAACATTGAGAGCCCATCCCAAAAGAAGGGATGCATTCTTGCCCTGGACACATGGGGAAGGGCCCATGCCCAGCCCAGGATGATGTGGTAGACTTTGTGGAGCCCCTTTGAGGGCCCTACCCTGCCTGGGGAGTGGAGGGTGGATGGGGTGGGGGGTAGGTTGGGGTGGGGTAGGAGAGTGGAGGGGATGGAGAGGGAGAAGGTATTGACGTGTGAAACAAGCTTGTTCCTATTTTGAACTAATAAAAAATAAATTAAATTTTTAAAAAGATAGTTGGAAAGAGTTTCAGGAGCCTTTCCCTATGTGTCTCTATAGTCGCATAGATCAGAGATTGAGAAAAATTCCAACAGTAGATAGTAGAAACGTGTGGAGAGTCAAACACCGTAATGATTACTACACTATTAGCTATTTCATTGAAGATAGAGACCCTAGGAATTCTTGCCTGCTAAAAGCAATAGGAAATTTTCATGGATCAAAGGTCATCTCATCATGCCTAGTCTTCTAGATTGTCCTAGAAGAGGTCTTTGGTTAAATGTCTTCTCCAGGGTCATTGTGTGGTGACAATCTACTCTGAGCAAGCCCTGGACTCTCTTTCCATGAACCTTCAGTTTCCCATGAAGCTGATGCTATCTCGAGAAGCTCAAGCAGCATCTGATGAACACCCCTGCCACATGTGAATGACTGGCCCATGACATCTTGGATAACATTGGTCTGAAACGCAAACAGGTCTCACTGTACTGGCTTAGTCCCACTCTCTCCCTCATGGGCGGTGAGAGCAGATGATCTGTGGCTGCTTCCAAGTGTTCTTTCACAGTGCTTTAAAATGCCACCTGGGCTATGCATGGTGATGCGTGCATGCAATCCCAGAACCAGGAAGACAGGGCCAGGAAGAGATCTATGAGTTTGAGGCCAGACAGTTTTATATAATAATTTCCAGGCCAAATCATGTATCAAAAAATCAGCTATGGCCAGTGATGGGATGGATTAAAGAGTAAAGGTGTTTACTAGTGAGCCAACCTGAGATGTATCCCTGGGACCCACATGTCAGGAGAAACATTGCATCTGTATTTGTCCTTCAACCTTCACATACACATGATGTCGAGCACCCTCTGCTGTATCTCACACTCATAAAATTTACTTATTCATGTTTATCTTGTGTATATTTGCTTATCATGAGACTCCAGCACAGAAATGTGTTGACCACAGCCCTGAGCCAAGTGTAAAAAAAGGTCCCAGTCAGACAGTGGAAATCTAAAGGTGGTGTTTGGGTGCCATCTTCTGGTACCTTCATGCATTTGTCATGAGCAGTTTCTTGGCAGGGTGGATGCATTGCCAACCTTCTGTTTTTTGGTGCCAATTGTGAGTTACTTAAAAAAAAAAGACAACCTTAGGATGATTCATACATGCCCACTAACCTGAGAGATCATCCCACTGCTTCAACCTGGCTCCCTTATGTGTCATTTGGAGAAGACCACAAAAAACAAAAAACAAAAAAACAAAACAAAACAACAACAACAACAATAAACCAGTTATGTCTGGAGTAAGTTCAAGGTTACAGGAATAGTGTCCCTCTTTTATTTTTTAATGGCTTGTGCAACCCTAGGGATCATTTTCTTAGGTTTCCTAGCTTTGTGTACATTGCTTGTATTTTGCACTGGAAACAGCAGTAGTAAAAGGCACGTGAAGTCAAAGACCAGAGTGTAGAGGAAGGGCTGTGTTTATAAGACAGAAGTGTGCAGTGGAGACTGGAAAGATAGGTCAGCAGTTAATAGCTCTGCACCTTCTTCCAAGGAACTGGATTTGGTTCCCAGTACTCACATAGCAGCTAACAGCCCCTATACTCCTGTTCCAGGACAGGCAAATCTCTTCAGGTGCCAAAACTTAAGGATATTTAAATATAAAGATAATTTAAATTTACAAAATGGAGGAAAATTTTCATAGTACCACAAATCAACTTTTATAGATCATTATTTAAAGTAAAAAGAAATTAATAATTCAAAAAAATACAAAAAGGGATAGGAATGAACATTAAACAACAAGTATGAATTAACTACTCACTAGCACAGGCTGGCTTGGAAATGAGTTTCCCAAAGAACCTTGCATGATTGTAGAGATTAACCTAAAGGCTTCACTACAGTGATGCAGTCAAGGCCTGGCTTGCTGGAAATGGCAGTGTCTTTCTTCCAAAGTTCCTTTTATATAGGAAAAGAGGTGGATAATCAAATCAAAGTTTACCCTTTCGAAACCTTATTAACTGGTAGTAGTAGCACATGCCTTTATTCCCAGTCTCTGGAAGCTAGAGGCAGGCTGATCACTGTGAGTTGGAGTCCAGCCTGTATCCAAACCAGTATCATGAGAGATGAAAGTCTTACAAAGATAAAGCCAGTATCAAAAAAAAACCAAAAAACAAAAAACACAAGCCTGTGAATAAAGAACAGTTGAATATTCTGATCTGTGTATGAGTATGAAAACACCACTAATATAACAAGCACACCTTTAATCCTTAATCTTACCTCCATTTACATAACAGCAAGTAAAATGTATCCCTGTTTTTAATCAATACTTACTATTTCCAAATATTTTCGATGTTTCTATATAGATTAATGTTCACATATTTTTTTATCACAGGTTCTCAATATAGGAATCAGGCTGCCTTGGAACTAACAAAGACCTTCAGTCTCTGTCTTCCCTGTGCTGGGATTAAAAGTGTGCTTCCCCACACCCAGAAAAACTATTGTTTTTTTCCTTTTTTTTTCTCTTTTGGTTTTCCAATAAAGGGTTTCTCTATGGTGGACCAGGCTGGTCTCAAATTCAAAGAGATCTGCATGCCTCTGCCTTTTGAGTGATGGGATTAAAGGTGAGTGCCACTACCGGCCCATGCCCAAAAATTTTGTACGAAAAATATTTGAGATTATTTACTCCTTCATTAGGGCTCCGTGTGGTGGTACACTCCTTTATTCCCAGCATTAGTAAGCAAAGACAGGCAGATTTCTGAATTGAGGCAAGTTGTTCTACAGAGTAAATTCTATGGTAGACAAAGTTGTAAAGTGAGATGCTTTCTCAGATGAATAAAAAAAGAAAGCAAAATAAAAATTAAAAGAGTTATCAGTAAATATACAACGGTTAAACTATGTCCTTCATAGAAATAACACAAGGGGATGTTTTAATACAATATAGAGGTATTAAAACAAATTTTTATTTTGTAAATAAAAAGTCATATCATTCCTGAAGAATCATGCTTATATCACATCCTTTCTGAGGCCCTTGGTTTCTTTTCCTTTAATCCAATTTACTATTACATGTCTATAGTTTTCAAGAAATAGTTTCTCTCTCAGCCAGGTGTTGGTAGCACAGGCCTTAAAGCCCATCATTAGGAAGGCAGAGGCAGGCAGATCTCTGTGAGTTCGAGGCCAGCTTGGTCTCTAGAGGGAGTGCCATGATAGGCTTCAAAGTTACAAAGACAAACCCTGTTTAAGAAAAAATGAACCAGGGTAATGAGGCTGGTGAAACCCACAGAAACACGTGACCTGAACTAGGGGAAGCATATCGACCCCAGACTGCCTACTGGCAGGTCAGGAAGGGACTGATCCAGACCCCTGTACATGGATGTCAATGAGGAGATCTCTGCACTCTAGGGGGCCCCTAGTGGTAGATTCCTGTTTTTTCTTTGTGTAAGAAGGGAATTTCAGAGGCCATCCCACGTGTTAGCCAGGACACAAGTGGAAAGCGCCTAGGCCCCTCCCAGGATGATGTGGTGGACTTTGGGGAGCCTAAGTCAAAGACACTTCTCCTGTGGAGCAGAGGGTGGTTGGGGTGGGAGGCAGATGGGAGTCTGGGGGGGGGAAGTTTGCATGGAATGGAGGAAGAGGGAGGAGGGATTGACATGTGAAGCAACCTTGTTCCTAATTTGAACTTAAAAAAATAAAAAAAAAAGAATGGAGGTGAGGATAGGAGTCATAATATCTTCAGGTCAACAGGTGGTGGCACATGCTTTTTATCCCAGGACTAGGGAGTCAGAGGCAGGCAGAGCTGTGAGTTGCAAAGATGCTTGGAACAGAGTGAATTCCAGGACTACACAGGGAAACCCTTTCTCTAAAAACAAAAGAGTTTCCTTTGATGGAATTAAAGCTGTTTGCTACCATGCCCAGCAGCAATATATTCTCACATGTATATTACCTTATGTAACTTTATATAGTAAAAAAATTAATTTATTTTAATATTACCTGTAGGAGATGGAGGGTGTGGCTCATCATAGAGAGCTAGTATAGAGGGATAGATAAATGATAGATATAACTGAAGGGACCAGCTCCCCATTTCAGCAGCCATAAGAGCCTAGCACTTGCTTGCCTGACCTTGCCTCAGTCACTAAGTCAGATGCCTGCCACTTGGCAAAGAACCAATCAGAAGGTAGCTGGTGATGCTATACTTTCCGGCATGGGTTTGCTTCACAGAGAAGTGCACAGCAATGATATGCAGAGCATAGCAATTGCCCTAGGAGGGACTATGGACCATAAAAACCAGGTGACCAATCAACACAGGGCAAGGCTGTATTCACACCCATCCTGAGCCTGTGCCTACCCCCAGATACTCCCATTCCACTGCCTGGAAAGATCTCTATGCCTTGGTTATTCAGGGTTTTCCCTAGTCATCGTCCATTGTGGATGGAGTTAGCTGCTTCAACCAATGCAACAAAGCCTTATGCTGTTTGCATCTACCTTTTGACTCTGCCTGGTGATAGGGCTTGACTCGGTCCTGGGCCAAGATCATGGGGGCCTGAGCATCTGGGGGTCTTTCACAAGCACATCTATAATAGTATCATTTTTGGCATCAAATTACCAGCACATAAAAGAATCTTTGAACTTGTATTTAAAATGGAAACGTTTATTGATAGTTTAGAATTACAGAGATTTCTACAAAATCAAAAAGGATAAGTCCATGACAGTGGCATCTAAAGCTGCAGCACATGTAACAGCTTTTCATTAAGAAGTTTTCACAAGTTAATTACTTAATGAAATTGAACAATACTTAATGAAATTGAAGCTACCCAGGAGCCTCACAGGACTAACTTCTTCATGGAGAACATGCAGAGTTCACAACAATCATATTTTCCAGCTTGATTTTGTTTTCCTTCAGTTTTCAGAATAGTCATCTTCACAATTCTGCCATGTTCTCAGCCTGCCTGGCAAGCCTGTCTGCCTCCAAGAGCACAGCCAGTCTCTCCCGGGCTCTATTGACCTTCTGGGCCTGTCTTCGGATGTCTGTAGTAGTTACCACTAGACTGCTCAAAGAGGTCAACAGCTGAACAGCGACGGAAATTGTTACCTCTTGACTAAAGGAAGATGGACACACCTTAACTGTCCCTTGTAGAATCTTTTCTGAACTCGCTGGTGGGATGGAGGTTAAGTGAGGAAAGTGTGCAGACTATTAACACCACTTTGAACTTTGGCTTCAGCCTGTATTTTCCCTTTACTCTCTTCAAGGAGATATTGGTGCAGTCTCCTAAATGCACAGAGCGGCCTGGGTTTCTCCACCATCTCTTCAAGCATCTTCCTGCATTTGATGATATTCTTCAGGTGGCTAGTTAGTCTCCTCACAGGACATAGGAAGATGCAACTGGTCATCCTCAGAGGAATCACAGGAGTTGCACGACGGCGGTGTTTGGCCTTGACCTTCTCCTGGACAAGCTGGATCCTCTTGTTCTGTAAATGCTGGGGCATCATACTTCTTATGAGCCTTCCCTTTGAAAACAAAACAAATGCAAACAACAGAGGATGGAAGCTACTACTAGCTTTGCAGAATGGTCTCTGCTCATGGAACTTCTACCATCCATTTTCACTGAACAAACAGCTATCAAATCAGAGAATGGGCTAAAGTCATCTGTGAAAGTTTCTAAAATTCAAAAATGTCTAGACTGGAGCCCAGAATTTGAATTTTAGTAGATCCCCAATGTTACTGTATAAAGGCTCTAGTTAGCAGGGTTCTGGGACATCTAGCTCATTTGACTATCAAGGATAGGAAACCCAGGGTCTCTACTAAGCCAGTTATGCAGGTTCTCACCATCTTCTTTAAGAATGATACTGTTTTCTTTTCTATTGTTTCCTTTTCTTTGTTACGGTCACTGCATGCTGATGTTCCAAAGGTACCCTCAGTGACATACACTTAGGACTAGTACAGAAATACACCATCTAATGTCATACAAGAACACTCTGGATGTTCTTGCAAGGACCAAAATCATCCAGCAATGCATTTCACCGACTTTGGCTTGACATTATGGGTCGATGAAGTACATTTTCAATTACTTCCAACAAATTTTAACAAGTAGTTAGCAGGTTTCCATGGGTCATGAGTTCATTATGCCCAGCAGAACTATGCCAAAAATTAAGGATATTTATATATAAAGGTAATTTAAATTTACAAAATGGAAGAAAAATTTCATAGCACCACAAATCAACTTTTAGAGATCATTACTCAAAGTAAAAAGAAATTAAAAATTCAAAAAATATACAAAAAAGGGAGAAGAATGAACATTAAACAACAAGTATGAATTAACAACTCATTAGCACAGGTTGGCTTGGAAATGAGTTTCCCAAAGATCCTTGCATGTTTGTAGAGATTCTCCTAAAGGCTTCACTATAGAGATGCAGTCAAGGCCTGGGTTGCTGGAAATGGCAGTGTCTTTCTCTTCCAATGTTCCTTTTATATAGGAAAAGAGGTGGATAATCAAATCAAAGTTTACCCTTACAAACCCTTATTAACTGGGAGTGGTAGCACATGCCTTTAATCCTACTATTTGGAAGGTAGATGCAGGCTGATCACTGTGAGTTGGAGTCCAGCCTGTATACAAAGCCAGTACCATCAGAGATGAAACTCCTACAAAGATAAAGCCAGTATCAAAAAAAAAAAAATACAAAAAAAAAACCAAAAGCCTGTGTATAAAGAACAGTTGAAAATTCTGATCTGTGTATGAGTTGAAGACACCACTAATATAACAAGCACACCCGTAATCTCACCAAAGTTTTCATAGAAGCATGTTAAATGTATCCCTGTTTTTAATCAATAGTTTACTATTTCCAAATAATTTCGATAAAATTGGAAATAGATGTTTCTATATAAATGGATGTTCACATATTTTTTTTATGACTGGTTCTCAATATAGGAATCAGGCTGCCCTGGAACTAACAGAGATCCTTCAGTCTCTGCCTTCCCTGTGCTGGGATTAAAGGGTTGCTTCCCCACACGCAGCATAAATATTTTTTCTTTCCTTTTATTTTTCTTTTGGTTTTCCAAAACAGGGTTTCTCTATGGAATTGGAGGAACTAGTGGACCAGGCTGGTCTCAAACTCAAAGAGATCTGCCTGCCTATTCCACCCGAGTGCTGAGATTAAGGCGAGTGCCACCACAGCTCCTTGCCCAAAACCTTTTATACAAAAAAAAAATTGTTATTATTTACTCCTTCATTAGGGCTCCGTGTGGTAGTACACACCTTTATTCCCACCACCGGTAAGGCATAGACAGGCAGATTTCTAAATTGAGTCCAGTTGTTCTACAGAGTAAATTCTATGGTAGACAAAGTTGTAAAGGGAGGCAGAGGCAGGCAGATCTCTGTGAGTTCTAGGCCAGCCTGTTTTCTAGAGGGAGTGCCATGATAGGCTTCAAAGCTACAAAGACAAACCCTGTTTCAAAACAAAATAAATCTGGGTAATGAGGCTGGTGAAAGGTACAGAATCTAGGGGGAGCACATCGACATTAGACTGCCCCCCTAGCAGGTCAATAAGGGACTGATCCAAACCCCTGTACATGGATGTCAATGAGGAGATCTCTGCACTCTAGGAGGCCCAGACTCAGCATTATTGTGCCTCCAGGCTTGTAGGGCTTGCCCTGTTTTGATTGGTCAACTGGTTGTTATGGCCCATAGGTCCTCCCAGGGTGGTTGCTATGCTCTCTATGTCATTGCTGTGCTCTTATCCGTAAAGCACACACAGGGTCGTAAAGCATAGCACCACCAGCTAACTTCTGATTGGTTCCTTGTCACGAGACAGGACTTTGTTTACTTTCTAGTGTCTGGGACAAGGTCATAGAAGCACGTGTTCGGCCATTATGGCTGCCAAAAGGGAAGCTGGTCCCTTCACCTTATGTAACTTTATATAGTAAAAGAATGAATTTACTTTAATATTACCTGTAGGAGATGGAGGGTGTGGCTCATCATAGAGAGCTAGTATAGAGGGTTAAATAAATGATAGATACAACTGAAGGGACCAGCTCCCCATTTCCGCAGCCATAAGAGCCTAGCACTTGCTTGCCTGACCTTGCCTCGGTCACTAAGTCAGATGCCTGCCACTTGGCAAAGAACCAATCAGAAGGTAGCTGGTGGTGCTATGCTTTATGGCTTGGGTGTGCTTTATGGACAAGTGCACAGCAATGATGTGCAGAGAATAGCAATTGCCCTGTCAGGGCCTATGGGCCATAACAACCAGTTGACCAATCAACACAGGGTAAGCCTGGAGTCACACCCCTCCTGAGCCTGTGCATACCCCCAGATACTCCCATTCTGCTTCGGGAAAAGTTCTCTATGTCTTGGTTTCTCAGGGTCTTCCCTAGTCATCAGCTATGGGGGATGGATGAAAGCCCTAGGTATTATTGAGATAGGTGCTTAAACGAATGCAATAAAGCCTCATGCTGTTTGCATCAAGCTTTTGACTCTACCTGGTGATTGGGCTTGTCTCGGTCCTGGGCCGAGATCATGGGGGCCTGAGCTTCAATTATTCTCTATTCAAGTTGTGTGTGTTTATTATGAAGATTCCATGTTTCAGGTTTATCATCATCATCATCATCATCATCATCATCATCATCATCATTGCAATTCCTGGAGATTGACCCAACAGCCTCATATATACAGACAAGTACTCTCCAACTGACCTCTCATCACCCTCCTCTGTTTAATTCATTTCACTCTAAGGTACTTAGTTTGCCCTTAAATGCTTGTTCTCCCACCCAAGATTCCTAAAGTTCTGGGATTACAAGCCTATGCCTCTAGGCCCACTTCTCTTAACTTGTTTTCTTTTCTGAGGAAGTGTGATGTATCAGTGATTTTTGTCTTTGCCACTTTGGGGACTCTTTATTATCAGAGCCTCAGCTTTAGGTGGGGTCTCTGATGTCTTCTGTCACTCCACAATTGCTTTAATCCTTTAGGTGTCCAACTTACTGAGTCAATTCCCTCTGTGTCATTAACTTATCTTATGTATAAAGTATCATTATATCCCCAAAAGTATTGTCTTGAGCCTTTGTTTCCTTCATTCTCTTTTTATAATATTCGTTCCTTTTCTCTTCCTACCCACAGTATAGTTCTATCAATTTTGTATTCCACATGTCACTTGGGATTCTTGGGTTTTCTTTGTTTACTCCTTTGCCTCCTTTGAGTGTGATTTTTACTAGGATAGACCATTCTTCTGTCTCTTTTATCAGCTGTTTGAAGTATATACAGGATTTTCACAGGATATCTTTCCCTCTAAAAAGGTTTTTAATTTACTTATTTTATTGTTTTATGTGTTGTGCATTACCTGTGGTTCTAGTGCCTGTGGAGGATATAAAAGGGCATTAGATGTCTTGAAATTTGAGGTACAGGTGGTTGTGCACTACCATGTAAGTGCTAGGAATCAAACCCTGGTCCTCTGCAAAAGCAACAAGTAATTTTAAACACTGACCTGTCTGTCCAACCTCCATTCCGTTTTGCCTTATACATTAACACGGAGAACCCTGTCTTGAAAAAGGAAAAGCAAATTAAAATGAATTAATTGCTAATAGCAGTATACAAAGACATATTAAATAATGAGAATTTGACTGGGCAAGGTCAGGTTCTGTTCATGTGTTGAACTTATTGGATAGATATTTGCCTGCTTCATTTTCACCACCTGCAAAACTGGGACACTCCCTTGTCACAAGGGAAATGGAATATTTCACCTAAAGCATCCAAATGAAGGGTTTCTGTCTGTGATTTAACTGAATGATTGTGATATTTGAGTGAAAATGTCCCCCAATGACACTTAGGGAGTGTCAATATTAGGAATGTGGCACTGTTGGAGGAGATGTGGCCTTGTTGGAGTAAGTCCCTGGGGAATGGGCATGGATGCTTCAGAAGCTTAAGACAGTAGTAGTGTTACTCTCACTTCCTTCAACCTGCTGAAGCAGATGGAGAACTCTCAGCTACCTCTCTAGCACCCTGTCTGCCTTCAAGCTACCCTGCTTCCCACTTTTAGACCCATGGCAAGAATGGGACTAAACCTCTGAAACTGTAAGCCAGCTCCAATTAAGTACCTTTTCCTTTATAAATGTTGCCATGATCATGGTGTCTCTTCACAGCAGTAGAAACCCTAACTAATCAAAAATCAGCATTTCCTGGATAGCTTCGTGCCACTAAAAAAGCAGAAACTACAAATCACCAAAAAGTCAAAATCAAAAGAATCACAGCTTAAAATGCTGGAGTATAGACACTAATAAATATTAACCACTCTAGAGTGTATTCATTTGATAAGGCTGGGCAAGCAAACATCTACACTTTCTAAGTGGGTCATGTGGAGGGGTTTTCACTGTCCTTATGGGGGGCACATTTGTTTTTGGATGATTTCTTTGAAACTATTGACCAATATTGGTAAAGTCTGGGTATAATGTGAAATAGTATGAGCTGTGAGTATATCAGGTTGTAGACAAGCTACAAGAAAGAGAAACTTCCCATACAACTTATTTTATGCCAAAAAGAAATTGGGTTCTGCCATCTAACAAGGAGACTGGAGCTAGGGCCTCTCCAAAATTGATTGACGTGAAAGCTGAGAAAGTTTTCCTCAAAAGTCCTAATGTCTTGAGCCAGTGGCCAAGGCTAGCTTATGTGTCCCTTCTCTATGCTAGCTTGACTAGCAGGAGGAATGAGATTGCCACACTTCTCTGAACAATCTATTCACGAATAAATCCTGTGTGCCCTCCACAGGAAAACATCCCAGAATAAGATGGCACTTTGGGGCATCAGAGTAGAGATAACATGATAATGTGTGCAGGTAAATAGGACAGATGATGGAGAGATCTTTATGAGGTCAAATGACGTTAGAATTCTCCCCTAGGACAGGACTTCCTTTCTCTTGTAGTAAGTGTAAATATTGCTTGTGGTGTCTTTTTTGTTTAAATTTTTATTAACCATGAACTTCTATAACACTGAGACAATACACCTGACAAGAGAAGGACTTATATTGCCTCATAGTTTCCAAGGTATCAGTCCATCAGGGGAAGAAGGGTATGATGAGCACATCATGGAAGCTAGGAAGGAAAGCAAAGGAAACAATGGAAGGGGGCAGGACAAGTTATATCTCCTAAAGATGTGGCTTTCGAGACCTGTGTTGAGTTAGCCTCTTCCTTTAATGCCTTACCACCTCAGTGATGCCCTCACAGTATGAATCCTTCAAGAGACTGATGAACTGATTAGATCATAGGGATGGGCTCTAATTGTGTTTGGAAACTCCATCACAGACACACAGAGGGGTTTACCTCACAAATCCAATAAAACTGACAAGATTGACCGTCAGTAAACTGATGCTAACAAAGTTCCTAGGAATCCAAGTCTGGCAAGCTTCATACTACTCAGTTCTTCTTTCAATAACACTTCATAAGTTTTTCTGTCTCATTTCTAAACACACAGAATGAATTAGAAACTGCATACAATTTAATGATTAAAATTCCTGATAGCATATTATTTTCCAGAATCATTTTCAGAATGATTTGTTTTAAAAAGAGTTCACTTCAGTAAGGAATAATAGGAAATGTCTTATAAAAATAAAAATATCAGAAGCAGTAAAGTGGTAACTGAATAGATGGAGCACTAGGTAAGGGTGCTTTCTGTTTTTCTAGAGATCTAAAGTGCAGGTTGAACACCAACTTCAGGCAGCTGCCAAATGAGCTCTGGGTCCCAGCGTTCCTAAGTATCTTCTGGCCTCCAAAATCTGCTCTCTCCTCTCTGTCTCTGTCTCTGTCTCTGTCTCTCTGTCTCTCTGTCTCTCTGTCTCTCTGTCACTCTCTCTGTCTCTCTGTCTCTCTGTTTCTGTCTCTCTCTCTCTCTCTCTCTGTGTGTGTGTGTGTGTCTTTCTCTCTGTGTCTCTCTCTGCCTCTGAACCTCTCCTCCCCCCTCTACCCAACTCTGGTTCTTATACTCTTATTATTGTAATCAATTTATTATTTGTGTATTTACATTTTATCTAACTATTCATTTTGGACAGGGCCAGACTCATTGCTATTTGCTCCGTTGGCTCAGACTTTCTTATGTTCCTATCGTATCCAGCTTCTGAGTGCTAAGATTACAATCATAGGACAGCACATTCATTTTACAAAGAGGTAAGGATGGAACCCTGAGCCTTAGGCAAGGGCTCTTCCCACCTCCACCCAGCAAACACTGTGGTGTTTGCTTTTTGTTTGTTTGTTTTAAGCCAAGTTAAATATATTTGTATTCATATTTATTTCTTTTAATTATGTGTATATCTGTAGGAAGAATTCTCTGCAGCAGTTCATGTTGTAAGGGAGAGTGGCCCCGTGGAGTCAATACAGGACACATTCAGACACCAAATTCTCAGCACAAAGATATTAACTAATCCAGAGGAGCAAGAGGAGATGGGGTGGAGGGGGATGCCTTTGGATCAGACAAAAGCAGAGAGAAATCAGCAGCAGCAGATGGTTTTTGCAGGAGTGTTAGTAGCCCCAGTAGTAGCCCCACACTGTGGCACAAATCTTTATTAGCCATCTATAGTAGCCCATCTTTGTTGGGCTTTAGTTGGTTCCAGCCAACTTGTCTAGTTTGAACCTGAGAGGGGGAGTATGGATTGAGAAATGGCAGGTAAAGATGCTAAGGAAAAGACAGAAACACAGGATAGAAACAAAGGGCACTAAAATAAATAATGAATGCACTAAGTTTATTCTTCAACATTCTTTTTATTCTTTTTCTTCATAAATTTTATCTAAATTGGAAAGAGTTTTATACATTTCATTTAAATAGAAATGATTTTATACATTTCATTTACATTACAAATGATCCAATTTCCTTCTCCCTCCCATCAAAATCTGTCAAGTCATTTGGGGCAGGGCCTAGGCCCTCCTGCTATGGCAACTCTTGTAACACAGTTTGTCCAACAAGCCCACACCTACTCTGAAAAGGCCACTCCTCTTAGTAGTGCCTCTCTAATGACCAGTCAAATATGAGCCAATGAATGTCATTTCTGATCAAACCACCACATAGATGTACCAAAAGGTTTCAATTTAACAACAAAGAAGACAGCCTTATATCGTTGTACATGGAATGCTCTAAATTCTGTGGAAACTCCTTTGACCATAAGATCAGATAGGTGCAGCTGGGGCAGAATTACATATAGCTGGCAGGTAGGCACAGGCTAGAGTGGCTGAAGTTTCTGGTTTGAAGACAAATTAGATGATCCCACTCATCCTATTGTTCTAGGAGGCTCTTATACTCAAGAGGATGGCATCCTAAGATACACATTGGAAGCTTAGTTTCAATTCAATAATAAAATAAATAAGTACTTATGGCTCTCAGGGGAATAGTAGGAGTACTTAAGTTCATGGTATAGGCAGAATTGGAATGAGGGCATCACTTAGTTGGTATGAATGTGGGCTTCAGGCAGAATGCTTGTAGGGCCTTCTGTGGTGTATTCTTCTTAATCTGGGATGGACTGGCATTGAATCCACCATGAGGTGAACACTGGTAATGAACTTGAGGTGACTGCTGGTGTTTGACTTCAGGTAAATGAAGTAGGACTAGAGGTGACAGCTGATGATGGACTTGAGGTGACAGCTGGTGTTGGACTTGAGATGAATACTGGTGATGGACTTCAGCTGACTTCTGGTGTTGACTTCTGGTGTTGGACTTGAGGTGACATTCTTCAACATTCTTATATACCCCAACCAAAAAGGGGAAAATGGCAAAAGACTTCTTTATCATGATACAAAGAAGAAACAGACTTTCTTACTCAATTCTCCTAATATCTAGTCACCATGCCTTAGACCAAATCTCTCACTATCTGGTCTTGAGGGTTAAGTGTAATCACACCTCAGACCAAGTCTATTGTTATTTAGATAAGACATCCACCACTAAGACCAAATATCCTACAAGTAGCCATGCCTTAGACCTTTCGGTCTTATGACTTTAACCTTGGAAGAGTAAGGATAGTTTTGAACTCTCTGACCTTAAGCCACAATGAAGTGGAGTCATCTCTGTGGGCCCTGATACAGGAGTGGATTTTTAAGGAGAAAAAGGGATAGTGTGTGTTAGAATGATGTGGAAAGTTGTGATTGGACATGTTGGCCAAATAATGAACTTAGATAGTTGCACTTTGGTGTTTCATTTAAGGAATAAGTCAGTGGCCTAAAAAGGGACTGGACATAAAGGACTAGCTTTAGGATTGTAATCTAGCAGTTTTTAGCCAGGGAAAGAGGAGGTTAAAGGGTAAAACCTGTTGACACCATGTTAGTCACGCTCAGGGCTAGTAGAGAGGCTTTCATTCCCACCTTTTTGTTTCATTATTAAATCGCAGGGTATTGCATAACTGAGTGTCATTTTTCTGGCTGCTTCGTGCTGATATTAGGGTGTTGCTTTTAGGGATCTCATTATAGATGTTTGTGAGCCTCCATGTAGTTCCTGGGAATTGGAATCAGGAAGTCTGTAAGAGCAGTCAGTGCTGTTAACCTCTTAGGCATCTCTCCAGCCCTCCTCCTAGCTCTTAAAACTTAAATTAATCATTTATATTAATCTATGTTCTACCACATGGCTTGTTGCCTCTCCTCAGTGCCATATGTCCTTCTTCCTCTGTGTCTGGTTGGCAAATCCTCCCTCTGAGATTCTTCCCCTGAGTTCCTTTCTTTCCCCAGTAGTTCTGCCTGTCATCTCCTTCATTGCTATTGGTCATTCAGATCGTTATTAAACCAATCAGAAGGGGCCTTCAGAGAGACACATCTTCACAGTGTACAAAAAGTTTATCCCACAACAGTAGAGTGATAAAATAGATGGGGTGTAAGTCCTAGTTTTAACCAAGCTCCTAAAAGCATTCCAAAGTCCAAAACATGGCTTGCCCCTTTAGTAAATAGAATGGCAGATTTGTGCAGCTAATCAAAATTACTTGCAACCTGTTATTATAGAAATGTTAATTGACATAACAAGAATTGTGTTCTCGAAAACAATACACAGGATTTGTTCAATACTTAAGGAAAGTAGCTATAACCATCAAACAAAAGAAACGTGCCATACAGTAAACTTTACAGCTATCTCTCAAATAACTCTATTTCTCTTCATTTCCTAGTCCCTATTCAATTAAATCAAAGCTGGATTTAGAGTTGTATTTGGCTTTCCTCCCCTAAAGTCCAAGCATGTTTTTTAACTAAATTTTAAAGTTTCTGTGTTATGTCAAGAAGCCAATGATGTAATACAGAATAAATGAAGAATTTGAGGACTATCTTTTGTCTTTTCTTGCCTCTTTCTTTCAAGGCCTATACCCTCTCATAATTGTCATTTTTCAATGGTTGCCTTTCCCAGTACACATACATGTGCAAGCAAATATTTCTCTGCTGACACTTATGTTTGAGTCCCATACAGCCAATGAAGACCCGCCTGGCAACATCCCTAGATGCTCCAAAAAATGAATTGGGCCATACTACTTCGACTGCACTGGATTCAACTTACTGCATTTTGACTGAAACTCCAAATAGAGCCTGGAGTGCTGACTTCAATCAAGTTGAGGATTTCATCCTAGAAATTCAAACAAGCAAATCCCATCTAAAATGGACTGGAGATATCCCATTAGAGACATTTCTTGTACTAACATTTCTATCCCACAGGACCCCATGAGGCTATCATCATCCCATTTCAGCAGGAAGTAACTTAGTAGATGCTACACCCCCATTCCCCACTAACATTTATTAGGGTAGTGTAAGCCTAGTTAGGAATAACTTTCATATTTTTTTAGTGTTGGCAGAGGAAGGAGGTCTTCAGATGAGAGACCCATCCTACATGACATTAGGGCTTAGCTGGAATAGACATAGTTAAGATGTACAAGAGCAGATTATTGTATCTTCTTGTATTTCACCTTTATGATTGTTAATTTTGACTATTTTACACTATTAAGATTTAATATTCTTTTAGACTAAAAGGGGAATTCATGCCTCTCCGGGCATGGTTAAGGGGTGTTCAGGATGACTCGTGGGAGGTTCTTAAGGGACCACACTTACGTGAATAGCCCCTTCTCTCTGGCCTGGCTGCCTTGCTGCCCCTGGCATGCTCTGGCTTGCGTTTTGGCTGGTGCTTATCTGAATAAAGAAATCTAAGCCTTACAGAATACAGATCATTTTTGAGAGCACGCAGCACGCAATAATCTACAATACACAAATTCAATCACCCTAACCCCAAGAGGATTCCTATATGGATAACCATGGAACCAAACAGTAGGTTTTGTTTCTTGTGCAGTAGGATAAACCTTTGGGATGCTGTAGGTTTAGATCTTTGCTAGAAGTCCTCCTGGTCTACAACATTTGCCTCACGAAAGACAAACAAAGCCCAAAACAAAACAAAATTGTACAGAAAAGAAGGCTTTAGAGTCTTTAGTTAATATGAACAGTTTGTATCATTATATGAAGTAGTACTGGGATGTATGTAAATACTGCCTAATGTTATTATGAATTCACTTAATATGGCTCAAAACTATTGTACATAAAACCATTAGTTCTTAGATGTTACCTTTTATATTAATGTTATATTCAACTCTTTTTTCTGCAGTATGCTGTTTGCTAAATTTCTGAATTTTTCCTGTATGTTCTCTTGGCACAATAAAGTTTGATCTTATATTCTTTATAATATCTACAATGACAAATGTATTAGGTGTGACTTTCTTCAAAACATCCTGAAACAGAAAGAGTTTCCTTCTGTTTGTATTTCTGTTGTTGTGACAGTGTCTTCCTATGACTAGTCTGGAAATATTCATGGACTATTCATCTTGAACTCTCAGAGATCTCTGAGCCCTTCTGCCCAACACCAATCCCTCCTTGAGTACTAGGATTAAAGCCGGACACCACCATACCAAGCAATTGCTTCTTAATGCCCTACAAGCACAAATGATTACATGCCTATTGAATCATAAAATATGACAGTTACTTATGGGATTCAGGCAAGAGGCAAATTCTACCATAACAACTGACACCGCTTGTACCATAATAGCATTTATCCAGGTATTTGGAGGCCCATGCCAATTGGACTGGACAGAAGACACAAGCCAGAGTTATCCAATGACATTCAGTCCCCTGAGGTTCCCTAGCCATATCATAATATCTGAGAGCCCTTTGGACTTTGGCCAGGTTAGGGGTGAATGTGGATCTCACTGCAGAGGGAGTGCTCTTTTTCTTTTTGACTAGGGTTTGGGCTTCTGTTTGAGAGAGAAATCATGCTTGTGGAGATGTTCACTCAGCTCTATCACCACTCTCT
>NW_023277085.1:0-33030 GCF_003668045.3 Cricetulus griseus
AGAAGGGAAAAGTGCCTACCACACAGGCCTGGAGATGTATTTTATCTCCAGAACCAACATAAAATAGAAGGAAAAAAGCTCCACAGCATTGTAATGTTATCTCCACAGGCTCACAGACACACACGCAACTAATAACTTTTTTTTAAAACCAACAGAAAACAAATAGAAGCCGATCCTTAGCACTCTTTTAGCCAAAATACGTAATACTTTGAGGTATATCCTTAATCACTAATACTGAAATGGTACCCTTTTTTGAACAACTTTCTTTATGATCACCTGAGTCCATCAAAAAAAAAAAAAAAATCACCAACCAAAGCAACCATCAATGGGAGCACAAAGGTATCAGGTAACACACAGCATTAGGGAACCTTCCAAATGACCTTTCATCTGCCAAAAAGACAAAGGCCAATTTATTTCCCCACCATTCAGTTTGCAAGTCACACTGCTCACAGTAGAAATGTATCCAAGTTGGGTGCAATGGCACAAGCCTGCAATCCTAGCACTCAAAAGGTTGAGGCAGGAGGATCAAGTCCTAGGTTGGCCTGGATTACACAGTGCATTTGATACCAGCTTGAGCTTTATAGCAAGATTCTAACACTCTCACACACAACATTCCCCAACACACATTAAGTAAAAGGTTTTGTTTGTTTTTTCCTTTAGAGACAGGATCCTCCTGCCTCAGCTTCCTAAGTGCTAGGACTACAAGTGTGCACCATCACACCACCCAAGAAAAAGAAACTGAAAGATACTAAATTGACCAACTTCACACTATTATTTTATTGGTCTGCTTTTGAGGCAGGGTCTTACTATGTAGCTCTGGTTGGCCTAGAACTCAATAAGCAGGCCAGGCTCGCCTTGGGCTCACAGAGATCCATCTGCCTCAACCTCCTAAATTCTGGGATTAAAGAAAGGCATGGGACACCATGCCTGGCTCCACATTATTTAGGAGAAAATCTCTGACCTCCACACATGGAAACACACCCATCCCTCACAAAACTAGATAGGTAGACTGACAGACAGACAGACAGACAGACAGACAGGATTATTTTTGTATTTTATGCATATGGCTGCTTTGTCTGCATGTGTGTCTGCCCAACAGAATAGGGCATCAGATCCCATTATAGGTAGTTGTAGGCCACCATGTAAATTCTGAGTCATCTCTCCAGCCCCCAAGACCAACAATCTAACAGGGAAGATAAGCACTTCAAGAATGACAAGGTACAAATTAAAACCACAAAGAAGATGCCATTCAAAAAGTTAATTTGCTGGGCGGTGCATACACCTTTAATTCCTGTTCTTGGGAAGTAGAGGCAGGTGGATCTCTGTGAGTTTGAGGCCAGCCTGGTCTACAGAGCAAGTTCCAGGACAGCCTCCAAAGCCACAGAGAAACCCTGTCTCGAAAAAGCAAAAGAAAAAGAAAAAGAAAAAGAAAGTTAACTTAGTAATTTAGTAATAAAAAAAAATAATAAAAATCATGAAAATCTCTGGTGGCTTGAATAAGAATGGCCCCCACAGGCTCATACTTTGCATACCTAGTTCCCAGTTGGTGAACTACTTGAGAAGTTTTAGAAGAATTAGAAGGTGTGGTCATGAAGTTGTAAGGTGTCACCAGGGGTGGACTTTGAGTTTTCAAAGATCATGCCAGGCCCAGTGGCTCTTTCCCTGCCTGCTGCCTGTGGATCAGGATGTAAAGCCCTCAGCTACTGCTCCAGCACCATGCCTGCCTGTGTGTAGCCATGCTCCTCACCATGGGGTAATGGAATGAGCCTCTGAACTGTAAGCAAGCCTCAATTCAATGTTCTCTTGATAAGAGTTGCCTTGATCATGGAGTCTCTTCACAGCAATAGAAACCCTGTCTAAGACAAAATCTGAAATCTGATCTTGACAAGAATTAATAAATAGCATCATACACTAAGCAGGTGGGATGCAAGTGACAGAACTTTAAAAGGTGGACGTTTAGTAATGACTGCCGAAGTTAAAACCCACATGTCCTGCTGAGCTGGATAACAATTCCAACACTCAGAAAGGTGAGGCAAGAGGAATGCAGATGCCAGGCCAGCCTGGGCTACAGAGTGAGACTCCCATGTCACAACAACAAAAAGGCTGAATTGGGACACTAAGGATAGGAAAAGGATAGTCAAATAATCAAAAAGTGCTTCCTCCCAACCACTAAGAAGGATGTTCCACCATGAAAAGTCAACTCTACAGGACACAGCAGTCCTAAACACATATTTAACAACACAGCTTCAAATGGAAAAAAAAAAAAAAGGAAAAGGAAATGTAAGGAGTGAAAAACAAATTCACAACTGGAGAGTTCAATCCTCCACTCTGAGTGACAACAAAGCAGGAGGTAAGGAAAAGCAGTAATAACACAACACTTTGGCTGGCAGGATGGCTCAGAAGGTAAAGACCAAGCCTGCCAGACCTGACATGAGTGTGGAGCCCACACATGAAAGGAGAAAAATGACTCTCACACATTGTCCTCTCACCACCACATACTCTCCATGAGCTACACACACATACACACTCATTCACACATACACTCTCTATCTTTGTGTGTGTGTGGGATAAAAACTTTCTTAAAAACCACAATACTTGTGCAATACCATGGAAACATATGACCAAACTAAAATTTATAGAATGCTCTACAACAGAAACTGAGCATGCATTCCATGTGACAAGATAATAATGGTAGTGGCTTACAGTGAGTACTAATGTATGCTAAGTGCTTCTACAATACTACCGTGCATCCCTCATGTACACCAGTCAGTATCCCTATAGCTGACAAATGAAGCAGCCGAGGCTCAGGGGTGTTTAGAAACGTGAAAGGCCTTCAGTTGCTCCGTGATTAAGGGCAGAACTGAACTAGAGTCTGAAGGTCTGACTCAGAGCACATGTTTTCCTACACTCCCTTGCCCAGAGGCCCAAGAAGACCTTCAAGGAATGCCGAGCCCTTAGACTTCATGGGGACTGAGAGCTTCAGGGTCAAAGGCAGAGGCCTAGTCATCTCCTTCACTGTTTCACTTACCTACACTCCTTTCCTTCAAACACGTCCGATTAAACAAAGGAGAAAAAAGTCCTCAGCTGAGCAGGCTGGTTCATACCTATAATCTGAGTACTTTCAAGGCTGAAGCAGGAGGACTGTTGGAGGTTCAAGGACATCCTGGACTACAAAGTGAGATCTTGTCTAAAAAATCCAGCCTACCTCAAATCCCCCTTTAAAATGTAGTCAGCTGGGGCTGGAGTGGAGCTCAGTGCTAGAAGATGGGATTGGCTCTATCAGTGCTCTCCAGACAACACAAAAAAACTTTCAACAAAACAAACAAGAAGAAAGGATATGGAAAAGAACAATCTAGCCACATTACAGTTGTAGTGTTTGCTGGGGGCCAAGCAGCCAGAGCTTGCACATCAACTTATACTCATCTAGAAACTAATTTGCAGTTCAAGTCCACCCAGTCAAACAGGATTCTCAAGCTGTCCATCACCCAGCTAAATAGTTTACAAGGCTTTCCAGCTAAGCAAGCCTGTACCACAAAGAAAGCAATGAGTTTTTCAGCTCTTATTCAAGGAGTGCTTAGTAGGGGCCAGGCACCATGCTCATTAATCACTCACTAATTCTTTTTTGTTTGTTGGTTTTTGTTTTTGGAGACAGGGTCTCTCTGTATAGTCCTGGCTGTCCTGGAACTCACAGAGATCTGCCTGCCTCTGCCTCCCGAGTGCTAGAATTAAAGGCGTGCGCCACCACTGCCTGGCAATCACTCGCTAATTCTTAACAATTTCACAAGGTCGGTAATATTTTATCACCTTACACGTGAGTCTTAGAGAACTTGTCACTTACCTGTCTAAAGCCATGTGCTAGTAACAGGAAGAACTAGGATTTGAAACCAGACTGGAATCCCAAGCCCAGGCAGGTTACACTGTACCACCCTGTTATTACTGCAGCATCTGTTTATGTCTACCTAAATCAGTCCAGGAGGGGCTCAAAAGATGGATTAGTGGCTAAGAGCACATACTGCTCTTCCAGAAGACCCAATTTAATTCCCAGCACCCATGTTGAATGGTTCACAATCACCCCTAACTACAGCTCCAGTGGACCCAATGCCCTCTTCTGGCCTCCCTGGCCATGGCGCTCACATGTACATACTCATACACATAAATAGTAATAATAATACCAAAGAGGGCACAAGTATGTCAGCATGCCAAAACAACAGGATCACTTAAGCCCGGGAGTTGGAATCCAGTATGGAGAATACAGTGAGATCATTCCTCAGTCACTCAACTACAAAGTCAGTGAGCACTAAGCAATCAGCGGCTATGTATGATTGTTAAAAGAACAGACCAAAGCCAGGCAATGGTGGCGGACGCCTTTAATCCCAGTACTCGGGAGGCAGAGGCAGACAGATCTCTGAGTTTGAGACCAGCCTGGTCTACAAGAGCTAGTTCCAGGACAGCCTCCAAAGCCAGAGAAACCCTGTCTCAAAACACCCCCTCCCAAAAAAAGGACACACCAAATGTTATATCAAAGTTAATCATTGATATATGAAGAGAATAAAACATTTTCTAGATTTATTTGAATGATTATGAAGAATAAAGACAGCCTGAGGAGGTGGGAAGGGTCAAGTATTTGTAGCATAATCATGTAAACCTGAGCATGATTTCCAGCACCCACTAAAAAAGCCAGGTGAGCTGTGTCTTGTGTCTGTAATCTCAGCAATGGGATGGCAGACATGGGAGCTTACTGCCAGTCAGCCTGTCCAAATTGGTGAACTCCAGGTTCACTAAGAGACCCTATCTCAAACAGTACTGTGGAGAATAATGAAAGAAGATACCCAACCTATGGTCTCCACACCCACTCACACACAAATGCACAGACCCACACAAACACGTACATTTAACACACACACAAATTTCTCAAATCCCTTGGAAGAGTGTGCTTTGTTTGCAACCAGGATCCCTTGGCTTAAGAGCTTTTTTTTTGTACTACTAACATAAATAAACTAACAGGAGCATATATTGAGAAAGTAAAATAGACACCGAATAACTAAGTTGCCTGCTGGTTGAAGCTGCACCTAGTATCAGCTGAGTGTACTCACACAAAGGCCTAACAAGCAAGCAGGCTCAAGTGGACTGCTCACCTGCAAATTTACAAGAGTAACCTGTGAACTAACAGCCAGCCAAGCCCTCATTTGGAGATGAAGGATTTTTAAAGGCTGTGAAGCTTTCAATCTAAAAAAACAGCGACAGTGTTAAAAAGTGCAATTCCTAACCCTGAAAAAGCAAAAGGCAGGTGTGGTTGTGCCTGCCTCTTACTCCAGGAAGAAATGAGGGCAGTTTGAGGTGAGCCTGAGCTACACAGTGAGTTCAAGGCCAGCCTGAGGCTCTAAGCATGATCCTATCTGGAAAACACAAGGACTGGGGGCACAGCTGGTGCTCCTTACCTAGCAGTCATGAGACCCTCAATTTAATCCCCAGTATTGGGGAAGTAGGTAAAAGATAGAAACCAAAGGAAAAAGTAGAACTCTCTATTGGCAACATTTTTCTAGAAGCTGGAAAGGCAACAACAAGGCAATTCACACATAAAGAGTAAGCCCACAGAACATTAATCACTCCTGCCAATATTCTGGAGATGTCTGTTGGCACCGCTATGAAAGCTACAGAATTCCTAAATTTAATAGAACAACTTTTCCAAACTCAGAACCCAAAGACAAGGCCAAGTATTCTGAAACTACATTTACTTAGCCATTTTGTTAGTGTGCGAATGTGCACGCGCATGTGGGTGTGCACACGTCGCAGCGCACAATTTCTGGGATTCAGTTTTTTCCCTTCCACTGCATGTGCTCAGGGGATCACTCAAACTCAGGTCATCAGGCTTGGAAGGAAATGCCTTTATGGACTGAGCCACTGTGCTGGCCCAGCCAAATCTTTCTCTCTCTCTCTCTCTCTCTCTCTCTCTCTCTCTCTCTCTCTCTCTCTCTCTCCCTCCCTCCCTCCTCCCTCTCCTCCTCTCTCTCCTCTCTCTCTCGTCTCTCTCTCTCTCTCTCTCTCTCTCTCTCTCTCTCTCTCTCCCCCCTCCTCCCTGAATTTAGAAACTTGTTTTTTCATATAATATATTTTGATCATATTTTCCCCTACCCCCAAATATCTTATACAAAGAACTTGGCGAGTGACTGATTCCTGGCCTCAATTCACTGAGCAAATATGCTTCAAGGAATTTGCTCCTTTTTCAGACAAAAAGATAAAGTTCTCAGAAGGGGGATGAAAATGTAAAAGCTACTTTGCACATGGGTTTTTACAAAGAAAGTCATTTGCTGTAACTTCTACTGTGTGGGACCGTTTATCTGTAACGTGCAGCGCTGCACTAGACTCTGACTGTACAAGAGGCTTTTAGAATGTGACTTTGGAAGATAATCAGCAGAGACAGGAAAGTCTATAAGCATCATTTACACGAGCAATAGGAATCTCACTCAATATATGGACATACTTAATACTACATTATATTTTAATATGCACTTATGCTATATACAGAATGAATCTATGAGGCCTGCATATGCAGGGGTCACATATGTATGTATATATTAAGTGAAAACAGCAATAATCATTCTATCTGGAAGGCCATAAAGGGTCATTCTGCCTTTGAACTACAATGTACTCCAGGAAGTATGCAGAGGCTCGGAGAAAGCAGGTCTCCTCCAGCATCAATGTTTGCTCGAAGTCTCTCACCATTTCAGATTTACAGCATAAGGCTGTGAGGCTCAGACACAACCAGTGTCTTTTTAGCCTCACTGAGCCTCGTCAACTAGCCTGTCTGCTCACTGACAAAACAAATGAGCTTTTACTTTCATATATTACTGTTTTCATTTTATTTTATACATATGGATGTTTTGCCTACATAAGTGTCTATGTACTATTTCTGTGCCCAGTGACTAAGGAGACCAGAAGAGGCTACTGGATTCCCTGGAACTGGAGTTACAGACAGCTGTCAGCTGCCACATGGGTGCTCAACCTCAAATCTGGGTCCTCCAGAAGAGCAGTCAGTATTCTTTTGACTACTGAGCCATCTCTCTAGTACCAAATCACCATGCCTTTAATGGCAATCTTCTTTCTACAGCATTTTAATTTCATTTTTATTATTTGTAATTCTGTATATGTATGTGTCTATGTGAATGAATACAGATGCCACATAGTTTGCCAAAGGCACTGGTTTCCATGGAGCGACAGTTACAGGCAGCTGCCTGACAGAACTGGAGTTCTCCACAAAAACAAGGGCCCTTACTACTAAGCTAGATCTCCAGCCCTCACTTACCACTGTAAGAAGCAGTTGAGGGCTGAGAGAGCCTCATCAGTTAAGAGCACAGAGTTAAGAGCACAGAAGAACTCAGAGGACCTGAGTTCAGTTCCCAGCACCCACATCAGACAACTAACAACCACCTGTAACTCCAGCTCAGGGGATCCCTTGTCTCTTTGAGCACTTGCACTCACATAAAAGATTAAAAACATTGGTGGGTTTTTTCCCCCCCAGACAGGGTTTCTCTGTGTAGCTTTGGAGCCTATCCTGGTACTTGCTCTGTAAACCAGGCTGGCCTCAAACTCACAGAGATCCACCTGCCTCTGCCTCCCAAGTGCTGGGATTAAAGGAGTGCACCACCTACGCCTGGCTTAAAAACAGTTTTTTTAATAGATTTATTTATTACATATACACTGTTCTACCTACATGCCAGAAGAGAGCACAAGATTGAATTGAAGATGGTTGTGAGCCACCATCTGGTTGCTGGGAATTTAACTCAGGACCTCTGGAAGAGCAGTCAGTGCTCTTAACCTCTGAGCCATCTCTCCAACACTTAAAAACAGTTTTTAAATGAGAAAAAAAAAAAGATAAAGGAGCTAGGGAGAACACTCAGATAGTAAAGTATTTTGTTGCACAAGCATGAGGATCTCAGTTCAGCCCTCAGAATTCACACAAAAGCTAAGCATAGTGGCACAAGCCTGTAATCCTAAACCTTAGGCCACATAGACACAAAGCCCTCTGGGACTTAATGGACAGCCAGTCTAGCTAAATCAGGGAGGTTGGGTTAAGAGACTCTGCCTGGAAGCCAGACAGTGGTGGTACACACCTTTAATCCCAGCATTTGGGAGGCAGAGGCATGTGAATCTCTGTGAGTTTGAGGCCAGCTTGGTCTACATAGTGAGTTCCAGGATAGCCAATGCTGTTATACAGAGAAACCCTATCTCAAAAAACCAAAAAGAGAAAAAAGAAAAAGGTAGAGAACAACCAAAGATACAAAAGGTCAATCTCTGGCCTGCCTACACACATGCATACGCACTCACACGATGAATGAGAAGCTGGAGAGATGGCTCAGTGGTTAAGATCACTGACTGCTCTTCCAGAAGACCCAAGGTTGATTCCCAGAACCCATGTGGCACCTCACACCTATCTGTAACTTTAGTTCCAAAGCATCTAACACCCATTTCTGGCCTCTGAGGGCACCGGGCACAAAGTGGTGCACAGACATACAAGCAAACAAAACACCCACACTTATAAAAAAATTTTAAAATAGATGAATGAATACAAATCCATCTACAAGAAAGTACTTAATATGAGTTGCTCAAGAGCCCCAAAAGAGCTTTCTCCTATCTGTATGTTTCCTAATAGCATAGGAAATAAGCTTTGAGAGAGAAAAATCTCTCAGGTGACTTTGAATCCCAGAAAGAGCCACTTCTGATAACTTATGAACAGAGTGGGTATTACATAAGAAAAACAAGGCCAAAAAATAAAAGTACAAAACAAACATTAAGTAGCCAATGACAGGTAGATTGGAGGAGAGTTTTATAAACAGAACTACACATTTCAATTCCCTTTAGTTCTCCTGTGAAATAGTTTCTTTAAAAAAACAGTGTCTTTGAATCAAAGAGAATATTATTTCATTTATTGTCTGAACACCAAACTCTATTTCTGTGTTAAATCTGGATGAGAATTCTTAAGATATAAAAGCTTACAGATGTAAAAGGCTGAGTCCACCTGACTTCTAGATCTAGTCTGTCGCCTATTCAGTCACATAAGAAGTAAAGAGAAAATTACCCTTCTTGGATCCAACCCTGGAAGAGGCACTGAAGAACTTCTTCACTGTGGTGACCTTGCGGGTCTTCTCATTGGTTTTCTTTTCCTCAAACTTGGAGAACGTGAGGGACTGGGCTCCTTGGCTGCTCTGACTGCTAGCGAAGGCCTCTTCCTCCTCCCGCTGAAGTCTGAAATTCAGGGAGAGGATTATGAAAGATCCGGATCCTCTACAAGCTTTCCCAAGGCCTAAGAGATCTTGTTTAAATAACTGAGTAGGACCTAAAAACTTTATAAACAGAAGCTAAATATGTCAAATGAGTCTGAGGTCTCAAGGACACAGCTATAAGATGAAATTCTATACCTGTTGAAGAGTTCAATGTATGGGTTTAATCCCCAGTGCCTCAAAAACAAAACAAACAAAATAAACAGGTTTTACACTTATAATCTCAGAATTTGGGAGACTGAGGCAAGATTGCTGAGTTTGAGGTCAGCCTGGGTTATAGACTAAGACCCTGTCTCAAATTACTATATTAAGAAACAGGTCTAGGGCTGGTGAGATGGCTCAGAGGTTAAGAGCACTGGCTGCTCTTCCAGAGGTCCTAAGTTCAATTCCAGAAACCACATGGTGGCTCACAACTATCCATTATGAGATCTGGTGCCCTCTTCTGATGTGCAGATATACACGGAAGCAGAATGTTGTATACATAATAAATAAAAATCTTTAGGAAAAAAAAAGAAATAGGTCTAGCTGGGTGGTTGTGGCGCACTCCTTTAATCCCAGCACTCAGGAGGCAGAGGCAGATCTCTGTGAGTTCCAGACCAGACTGGTCTACAAGAGTTAGTTCCAGGACAGCCTCCAAAAGCCACAGAGTTCAAGGTCAGCCTGGACAGCCAGGACTGTTACACATACACAGAGAAACCTTTCTCCAAAAACCACAATAAATAAATAAATGACAAATAAGGGAAGGGAGGAGAGAGAGAGAGAGAGAGAGAGAGAGAGAGAGAGAGAGTTAGCTTTCATAAACAAGGAAATAAACAGACTTGCTGGAATGGATGTAGTCCAGGGGCAGAGCTCATGCCCAGCATGCATGAGATCTATGCTCAATCATCAGCACTGAAAATTAGGGGTGGGGTGGTGTAGCACTATTCCCTAATCAACAGCTGTAAGGAACATCACTATCCAGAGGACAATTCCTAAAACAGAGTGGAAAGTAAGTGCTTTTAGAACACAGGACAGAAAAACTCCACCAGGAGAAAGGTCTGAGAAAGTTCTACAGCAGTGACACCAGGAGCATATCTACAGGATGACTAGGAGTCTACCCAGTGAAAGTATAGATTCCAATAGGAAATGACAGACATAAAGTGTGGCTTCACTCCAGGCCTGGTGGCTCACATCTGTAACCCCAGCACTTGGAAGGCAGAGACAGGAGGACCACTGATGAGATGGACTGTGTGCTGGATATACTGAAGTCTCCAGATGATGAGGAACTCTGCAAGCCAACTATCATTCTGAAATTCATTGTGTGGCAGGGAACCCAGAGAAATTATAAACCCAACAAGTTAACCTGTTTATGTCTGTACTATAGCACTTAATACAAGGAGCTATAAAAAAACTTAATAGGCTAGAAAGATAGCTCAGCAGTTAAGATCACAGGCCCTGGAAGCAGAGCTCATGCACAATTCTCTGAGTGCACCACAGATGTGAACATAAACAGCACAGTTATTCACAAATACCATGTGACTAGACATGGAAAAGCACCAAAAGCTAGAGTCTGGCTTGACCTTCTGCTGAGATAGCATCACAGTCTGCAGGATGTCATGGCAAAGGATCGGCTTTACTCCCGGCATTTCCTGAGCCCCTATACTCATCAGCACTTCTATCTTTTAATTTTGTCATACTAGCATTTGAAGATGACACAGACACTTTGAAGTAATCCCATTTTAAAAGAAAAATTAAATGTCCACAATTCAAGGACCATGTACATAACTAACTAGGTCAACACCTATATGTTACTATATTTTTTATCACTGTGCTACAAGCCTGCCATGCTGGGTATGTGAAACAAATGAGGAAAGCAATACTTAAGAGCCACTTGCCAAACCCTGTGAGCAGCATATCACATATATGACCTCAATTCATCTTCACCACAAAGTATGCTTGCCTTCGATAGAGGTAAGAACAGCACACTCAAATGTAAAATCAACAAACAAAATAATCACTAAAAGTGATTTTTATTAAGTGCTGATCAGAAAGAAGAAAGAATCCTCTCTTTATGACGAACTGACCTGCTGATAGCTCTTAATAAAAGAGAGAAGCATAGCTGGGCAATGATAGGACTTTGTACCTGGTTATGTCACTGGTAGCCACACCTTACCTTTACCTAGCCAGTGAGGTCCTTTTACCTTTCTGCCAGCTCCCAGTCCTCTTGGATCTGCTTCTGGCGGGCCTTATGGTACTCCTCCCTCCAGCACTTGGAGCAGAAACCCTGCCAGGCAGGGTTGCCATAGTAACCACATCCTTTCTTGCACAGGAGCTCAGATTGATCCACATGAATTCCCCGGCGTTCGGACTTCAGGCTCATCTTCTTCCTGATAACCAAGGAGTGAGAAAGCATTGAAAATTAATGTACTACCATACTACTAAAATATAATACTCATGAAGAAAAATTAGAGTGAGTCCAAGTTCTTCAAGCCATAAGAGGAGAAAGAAAGAAGAGAGGGAAAGAGGGCAGTACAAAGCCCAAAGTTAAACATGGCAAGTTCCAGCAGAGTCACACTGAAGAAAGACTTTAATCTGATGGCCCAAAATACACATCGAACCTTAAGAGACTAATACTGGATTAAAGACTTAAGCATAAAGCTTTAGACTCCTAGAAGAAAAGCTTCCTAACACTGGCAAGGACTTTGTCAATACACCAAAAAACAGGTAACAGAAGCAACAAAAACAGACAAATAGGACGACAGCAAACTTGAAAACATCTGCACAGCAAACAACAGAGTAAAAAGGGGCAGTCTAAGAAATGGGAGAAGACATTTTCCACCTCTACAGAAAAGATAAAACCCAGAGCATAAAAAGCATGCTGGCAGACAACCTAACAACCTCCCAAAGTTGTCCACTGGCCTCCACACATGTGCTGTGTGGCACATGCTTACACACAAACAAAAATTAATAACATATACTTTACGGAATGGCCAACAAGCTGAGATAGTAGTACACACCTTTAATCCTAGCACTTGAAAAGAGAGGCAGATGGATCTTTGTGAATTCTAGGCCAGCCAGAAATACACAGTAAGACCCTGGCTCAAGCAAACAAACAAAAATGACTAACAAAGGAAGACTGGACATGTTCCCATATGCCTCTAATTCCAAAATTTGAGGCAGGAGGATTTCAGGGTCTAGGCCCATCTAGCTTACAGAAACCTTACGTCAAAATAAATATTTAATTGTCAGCAAACACATGAGAGAAACTCCTGGGATAAATCAAAACCACGATGAGACATCACTTCACATTGGTAGGAAAGCCACCTTAAACACACACACACACACACACACACACACACACACACACACACACACACACACGAGGTATTACTGATAGGAATGAGAAGAAATCAGAAACCTTCTATACTCTAAGTAGGGATGTAAAGAAGTGCAGCCACCAGAGGCAACCATCCATTATAAAGAACCTGTTTTTCCATCCAGAAGACTGGGAATTGGAGTTGATTAATAGCCTGGTGAGCTGTGTTATCTGTAAAGTCAGGCCATATCAACCAGGGCCAGATGTGGCTAATAGTATAAATGACCTCTACACTATCTGTATGACCACGACCACACCAGATCCTTCTCTAGGCCCTTAAGCTAGTACATGTAGCCTATCTCTAGAGTCCATCTTCTTGGAAGAAGTGACATGCACTTTGAGTTTCAATATAATTATACCTCCTTGTACACCAGGGATTGTATTACACCAAGAAACTTTTCCTCAAATTGTACTGTGTTTAAATATGCTGGCAATAAAACACCTGGCATCAGACTCCCAAAGTTTGATCCAGCCTAGCTGACTAAATCGGGCTGAACAAAGTTTTTATTTTCATCTCTTTGAGGTTTGTTTCCCTACCTGCCGTGACGCTTGCAGGGACCCCACAAGAACCTACCTTAAAAACAAAACAACAACAACAAAAAAGCCAGGTGTAATGCTATAGGGAAGCAGAGACAGGTGAATCTCTGGGAGTTTGAGGCCACCATGATCTACACAGAGAATTCCAGGACAGAATTTAAAGTTGGCCTCTGACCTCTACACACAGTGGCATGTGTACAACCCAACCCTACACATACACAAATAAATGAATGAATGAATAAAAGAATGAATATTTTTAAATGTTAAAAAGAAATGTAAAGAGAGGGCTGAGGATCTACCTCAGTAGTAGAGTACTTGCCTAGTTTGTGGGAGGCCCTGTGTTCAATCCACAGTACTAGAAGAAAAAATTAAAAAGTATATAAACTGTACTAAAAACAAGTAACAGAAAGGGTTCACACCCAGATAAGATGACAATTTTTTTCTACTACACTATCTGCAACTGCTTGTCCAAACTCACAATCTGCACAAAAATTTCCATGGGATTACTGTTTTCCATACAAATCATGCTCATGTCTCATCTGAGAACTTTCTGTTTTACTTTTTTTAACAGAGTAAAGATAGATTTATTAAGAATAAGTAAAGGAGAGCTAGAGAGATGGCTCAGAGGTTAAGAACACTGACTGCTCCTCCAGAGTCCTGAGTTCAATTCCCAGCAACCACATGGTGGCTCACAACCATCCATTATGAGATCTGGTGCCCTCTTCTGGTGTGCAGATATACATGGAAGCAGAATGTTGTATACATAATAAATAAAATTAAAAACAAAACCTTTTTTAAAAAAAGAATAAGTAAAGGAAAATAATGAGTGGGAGGGACTCCAAAGGAGGAATAGCCTAGAACCATTAGCTACACTTTTGCTTTTTCAATGAAAGATGTATCTATTCTAAGGATACTTTGTTTCAGCCATTGTTTCTATAGCTCCTTTCCCATAGTAAATAAGCTTCCCTTTAAGATCTGACAGAGCTGAGGGCTTGCATGGGGCTGGAGTGATGTCTCAGCAGTTAAGAGCACTGGCTGCTCTTCCAGAAGACTTGGTTCCACTCCCAGCACCCACATGGCAACTCTACATGGGCACCAGTTACACACATGGGTGTGTGAGTGCACAGACATACATGCAAGCAAAACACCCATACACATAAGAACTTTTAAAACAAAAAAGGTATTTGCTTAACAAAGAAAAAATCAATTAAACATATTGACAGCCACCTAACAACAGAGTCACCTCCAGCTCATCAAGCTCCAGCCTAAGGAGAAGCCATGTAAGTAGGGAGAACAAGGCTGGCACATAGCTAGCTATTCTCCAGCAAACCCTTTAAAGCACCTGTTCACTAGGGTATGCCCTCTCTGATGGGAAGCCACACAGTATGGCCCTGCTACTGTGGCTCTCTATGGGACAAGTCCACTAATCCAACTCTCAAACTCTCCTCATGAATTCAGATGTGTGCTTCCAGAATGCAACTATTGATGCTCTTGGGGGGGAGGGGTGGCCTGATTGGCATATTTTTAAAGAACCAAATCTAAGTGTTATCCTCTCCAAACATGTGGCCATTATGCCAAAAGATACCCAGATAGCACACTGGGTACATGGAGAATGTGCAAATAAATCCACTATGGGGTGGGTATGATGGCTCAGCAAAACCCTGATGACCTGAATTCACCCTCCCTGGGAAGCAGAGAGGGAATGGGACAGAAGTTGGTGGGGGGGCAGGGGAGGAGGGAAGGGAGAGGGAGCTGGGATTGACATGTGGAACAAACTTGTTTCTGATTTAAATAATTTTTAAAAAGGACGACAATTGAAGAAGATGGTCTACCCAACTTCGACCTCTGGCTTCCACACACAAGCACATACGTGTACCTGTCTACACACTCATAAGAACACATACATACATACACCACACACACAAAATAGATGAAACTCCCATCCTACTAGTGGATCTATGAATCTGCTAAAGTATACAATCAGACTTCAGACCCTCATATGTTTTCTGGAGCCACCACGTTGCCTCTGTATACACAGGTTCTGCCCCTAAGAACCAAAGCTCTACTGGCCAGAGAGGTTTGAGCACAACCTCACCCTTTGGTTGAATATTTAGGTATGCAGATACAAGGTGAACCCGAGAAGGAAGTCAGGCATAACCTGAAACCAAAAGTAGATCAGAGATGAGTGGATACAGAGAAAAGACCTGACTGACATGTGAGCTGTAAAGGTAGAAAGGGCACACTAGTGAGTGAGTGTGTGTGTGAGAGAGAGAAACAGAGAGAGGGAGAGAGAGAGAGAGAGAGAGAGAGAGAGAGAGAGAGAGAGAGGGAGGGAGAGAGAGAATGAATTAAGAACTCAGATGTCACCAAACCCTCAGTGAGATCTCCATTTCCCTTCAGCATCAGACACACTGGGCCTGAAACACAGGAAAAGCTCAAGTTTGGCTCAAAGCAAGAGGAAGGCACAGGGAGATCCTCCTACTCTTCTGTTTCTGGTGGTGTGTGTGTGTGTGTGTGTGGGTGTGTGCATGTGCTCACATGGAGACCAGAGGTCAGCCTCAAGTGTCATTCCTCAGAACTGGGTCACCTCCTTCCAAGCAGGGTCTCCCACTCACCAATTAGACTAGCCTGACTAGACAGTGAGCCCCAGGACCCTTCAGTCTCTACTTCCTCAGCTGGGATTCCAAGTCTACCTCCCCTGGTACTTTCCTGACTGAGCTCTCACCCCAGCCACTAATTTACTGCCATTCCCTTTTCTTAAGCCACAGGGACAAACAATTCTGTACATTTGCAGCAGTGGCTGGAGTAGGAGCCAAACTTGGGTTCTTCTGGCTCTGTACTTCTCCTGGGAGGTGTCAAATGTACAGACACTTTTGGAAGTATATGGCAGAGCAAAATAACTAAATCCAGTTTCCAAGACAGAAGAAAGTAAAGACAAAAATACAGGAAAACTGCTGAGACACAACTCGCAAGAAATTGGGTGGTGGTAGTGCACACCTTTAATCCCAGAATTCAGGAAGCAGAGGCAGGCTAAATTCTATGAGTCCCAGGCCAACCTGGTCTACAAAGCAAGTTCCAGGAAATCTAGAGCTATTACACAGAGAAAAACCAAAAACCAAAAAGGAAGAACTTTCTAGCCAGATGTTAGGATAATCCAAGTACTCAACAGACTGAGGCAGGAGGATCAAGGGCAGCCTGGGCTATATTGTAGGTTCCAGGTCAACCTGGGCGACCTAATCAAACTCTGTATGGGCTAGGACTGGCAAGACAACTCAAAAAGTAGAGCCTTACACAGTGGAAAGAGAGAACCGACTCCAGCAATTTGTCTTCTGACCTCCACATACAAAGCATGATATATGTGCATCTACAAACATATACAACACCTAACTGAAAATGTAAAAGCAAAAGAGGTAAGTGTTCTTTTCCTTACATAACAGGGGAGAGTCTGTTTACCACTCAGTCGAATGAGTACATCATGTCCCTCCCTGCAAAAGTCAACAGACAAATAAAGTCATGAAATCTGGGTTCCTCAATCTTGAACTCCTTAGCTGTGACTCTGCCTTCATGGGACTTGTGGGCAAAGGCACTCACTGTGACATAAAGCCTACTCAGCTGATATCCTGAATAGTGGGTCCCTTTGTTTCTGATACATGAGTCTCAGGCCTTCTGCCTGCATCAATCAACTTTGGCAGGCTCACTTGCTACTTGTAAACAGGGCAAAAGTTCCAGTCCTTCACTGTCCTTAATATTTCCAGCAAGCAGTATACAGGAGTCATTCCCACCCCTAGCCATGACAGCAATACCTGAGAGCCAGTAGAAGCCATCAGATGGGGCTGAGGGTGTAGCTCAGTGGTAGAACACTTGCCTAATTTGCTCAAGGCTCTGGGCTTGATCCCCAGCACTGCCCAAAACAAACAAACAAAAACTCTACCAGCATGAGGCATCACTTAAGATCCATCAGATTGACACAAATAAGCACTTATATTACCAATGTCCTGTACATTCCGAGAAGAACGTAAAATAGCACAGCTGACAGGTGATAGCCTCTTTCTAGTTGTTTTGGTTTTCTGACATAGGGTCCCACTGTGAGGTCTATACTGATGTCAAACTCATTGCAATTCTCCCACCTCAAGCTCCTGAGTACTGGCATTACAGGTGTCAGCCACCACACCCACCTATGTATTCTATAGTGTGTACTCATTGATTCAACAAATATTCTTACATACTGACAGACACCTGGGCCACTACCATAAGCAAAAGCTCTATGGATCTTAGTGTTTAACATGGGCAGTATATAGCTCGAGCCTGGATGAAGAAACACTACTACTATTGAATTTTGTTTGTTTGTTTTTCTAGACAAGGTGTCTCTATGTAGCCCTGACTGCCTTGTAGACTAACTCAGAGATCTGCCTGCCTCTGCCTTCCAAGTGTTGAGACTAAGGGGTGTGTGCCACCATCTCCCCACTTAATAATTAATCTTGAAACAATGAAATTTTATGAGTCTTTTTTGAAAAACTAGTCAAATATGTGTATATGAAACCTATGGAATTCTAACAACTGCTGAATAACAAGATATATAATGAAATATATAAGATATAAATATATATCTCTATATATTATATATATATATTATCTTAATATAAAATATCTCACAGTAACATCAATATGTAAAAATCCCTAGGAAATATTTTAATAAAAAAGTTATGTGGTGGATGTGAAAAATATTGATATATAAGGGATGATCATAAACATGCCTATACTCCTAGCACTTGAGAGGTTGCAGTAGGAGAAGTCCACGTTCAAGACCAGCCTGGACTATAAAAGACAAAAATAGAAATGAAAAGAAGCTTTAATGATAATGCTATAACTAGTAAGACTTACAGTAACACTAAATAAAATACATATGAAATATTAGTAAAGCCGGGCAGTGGTGGCGCACGCCTTTAATCCCAGCACTTAGGAGGCAGAGGCAGGCGATCTCTGTGAGTTCCAGACCAGCCTGGTCTACAAGAGCTAGTTCCAGGACAGCCTCCAAACCTACAGAGAAACCCTGTCTCAAAAAACAAAAAACAAAACAAGAAATATTAGTAAAATGACATAGGTTCCAAAATCTATAAATTTACTACAAATGACAATAAAATTCTCAAGACTTTTTGGAACTCAGAAAATGATCCTATATTTCATCAGCAACAATAAACATGACAGTTTTGCTGGGCCTTTAATCCCAGAACTCTGGAGGCAGATGCAGGAAGATCTCTGAGTTTGAGTCCAGCCTGTTCTACAGAGTGAGTTCCAGGACAGCCAAGGCTACAGAGAAACCAAAACCAAAACAAAGAAAAAAAAACCCACAGGACAGTTTTTAATTCTCTAAATTAATTTTCTGAATTTTTCCTGCATTCTAGTTAAAACAGTATGAACAATATAAAATAATATTAAAGGAAGGAGGGAAAGGGAATGTTTTAGATAAACAGTTGTGAATAATTGGCCAACAAGCTGACATCCCTCAAAGTAACTGGAAAGACCTGTTAAAGAGGCTGGAGAGATGGCTGAGTGGTTAAGAGCACTGGCTGCTCTTGCAGAGGACCTGGGTTCAATTCCTAGCACCACATGGCAGCTTGCATCCACCTGTAACTCCAGTTCCAAGAGATCTGATGCCCTCTTCTGGCCTCCACAGGTACCTGCACACATGGGTACAGACGTATGTATGTATGTATGTATGTATGTATGTATGTACGTATGTATGTATACACACATAATTAATGAACTCATAGGGATGCACCTACCTCTGCTGGGATTAAAGGTGTGTACCACCAAATCCAACCTTTTTTTTTTTTTTTTAAGAGAGGGAAGAGATGACAAAGTCTCCCAATTTGTCATACTATGTGACCCAAGCTGGCCTGCAGTCCCCTTAAATCTCCCATGTGATGGGATTACTGGTGTCCACCATCACACCTGGTACAACTTAAAAACTTTGAAGAGAGACAGATGAAAGACATAATAACATTACATATTTATCAAACTTCTATGCCTAGAAGCTACAGGAAAACCAAGAAGGAAGTGAAATTTGAATACCCAAATTTAAACATCCATCTAGTTTTAAAAAGACCTCACCTGTGACCAAAATAGATAGGCAAAAAGAGAGTGGAAAATAACATTTACATGGGACAATGAGGCATGTTCTTATATAGAGAGATAATATTAATAAAGAGTCTGAGAGACTGGCTGGCAGCTGGCAGGACAAGGACATGGGCAGGCTCTCTGAAAACCCTGAGCAGTCTCCTGGAAACCCAGGTGGAAAGTCCTAGTGCATGCACTTGACATTCTGACATATTCCTTCAAATGGGCCTCAAAAAAAGACAATTCCTACCATCCCACTCATGGGGTAAGGGAACCTACTTCCCACAGCCTCAGAAGCAGTGCCAGAAAACTTTAATTTCCGCTAATCAACAGCTGTCCAATGTCATTACTATTTGTCTTTCAAGATTTTATTTTTAATTATGTGATACATATGTGTGTCCTGTGCACTTGTGAGTGCAGGTGATCAAGAAGGACAAAAAAGGGTGTTGGGTCCCAGGGAACTGGAGCTACAGGGAGTTGAGTGCCCCCCAACATGGGTTGGGGTTCTCTGTAATGGCAGTATTTGCTTTTAACCTGAGTGCTTTCTTCAGCACCCTATTAACAATTGTTATTGATATGTTACCATGCATAATTTTTTTCAAATAAATTACCTACTGATATTCTCTGCTTCTGTGTCTACATTTCTCAATTTTCCCTTTAATTCCCACCTGCTCTTTTTGAATGCTCTTTAGCCTTCTTTTATGTTATGAAGGCATCATCACACAAAGACATGGCACTTCCAATCTGTACACAGGTTTTATCAACTTGCCCACTTGATGCACATTCCTTCTAAAAGAAGTATTTCATGCATACAATTGATGTCAGGTTTCCTTGTTAACTGTTACAAAACAAAGTATGTAAACACTACTCTGTCCAAGTAATCCCAAAAGATAAATCAATCTCGTGAGACACAATTTAGAGTGACCTGAGCCAGTGGCACGGCATTCTTCAGAACTCGCAGGCAGCTGTGCTCAGTTAGAGCTCTAATCTGAGCATGCCATTCCCAAGGCTCAGGATAATCCAGCTGTGCCAACCTATTGTCCTCCTCTCAGTGCTCCTCCTAGGGAACAGCCAGCACTCAGATGGGCAATTACTAAGTACCTAAGGAAGCAGACTTGGCCCCACCTGAGGAACATCATTCTGTGATACATAAAGCATCTCCACCACAGGACAGTTGTTTTCAGTTCTATCTGACTCAGTTCTGCTTTAGCCATTTCACCTTTTCTCATATACTTCTGAGTCACAAAGTCTGAGTTTATCCAGGTCCTAAGCAATGCTACTGGGAAGCACCTTGGAAATTACAGCTATAAAGAAAGCACCACAGGTGTGAAGTGACTCATTTCTCCTCCTGACTCCAGGAGGGGATGCCCTTTTCTTTTTCAATTATTTTTATTTCATATTGGTGTTTTGTCTGCATATATGTCTACATAACACATATGTGCCTGGTGCCCACATAGGCCAGAAGACAGGCTCTCTAGAACTGTAGTTACAGATGGTTGTAAGCCACCATGTGGGTGCTGGGAATTGAACCCAAGTCCTTGAAGATCAGCAAGTGCTCATAACAACTGAGCCATCTCTCCAGTCTGAGACACCCTTTTCTGAGTATGACAGAAGCCTGTGCCAACCTCCTGCTAAGAACTGGAAAGCTAGAAACAGTGTGAAGTATCAGTGTTTAAAGGCACCATCACAAGTGCACCAAGAGCTTCTGAAGTACCTCACACTAGGAGGATCCAATCCTGGAAAATGCGAAATGGTATTATAAGGAGGCACCACCAGCAAAAGGCAGAGAACCCAGGGTGCATTGATGGAGGGGACAGAGGGAAATTTGGGAAGAGAAAAAAATCAAAGCTTGGGGCTAGGGAGACAGTACTTGATGAGTGCTTGCCTAGCATGGGTTCCATCCTCAGCACCACATAAACTACATATGGTGAGACAAGCCAATGATGCTAGCACTTGGGTGGAGGCAGGAGGATTAGGAATTCAAGGTCATCCTCAGGCTACATAGTGAGTATGAGTCCAACCTGAGATACATAAGACCCTGTCTCAAAAAAAAAAGGAAAGAGGGATGAAAAAAGAAAGAAGGAAGGAAGGAAGGAAGGAAGGAAGGAAGGAAGGAAGGAAGGAAGGAAGGAAGGAAGGAAAGCAGGCAGGCAAGCAAACCACACAAGCCTATAAATCTAACACTCAGGTGGCTAAGGCAGGAGGATTCCAAGGTTAAGCGCAGCTTGAATTAGCTAGCAAACCCCTAAATCAAAAAAACACAGGCCAGTGGTGGTATTGAATGCCTTTAATCCCAGCACACCAGAAGCAGAGTCAGGCAGATCTCTGTGAGTTCAAGGTCATCCTGGTCTACAGAACAAGTTCCAGTATAGTCAAGGCTACACAGAGAAACCCTTGAAAACAAACAATATATAAGAAGTTATTAGAGGCTAATGAGATGGCTCAGTGGGTAAAGGCATTTGCTGCACAAGCCTGATGACTTTAGTTCAATTCCTGGAACCCATATAAAGGTGGAAGGAGAGAACCAACTCCAAAAAATTGTCCTCTGCTCTCCATATACAAGTCATGGTATTTGCAGTGTGTATACAAGCACATGTGTACTTACAAATACATGTGTATAAATAATAGTTTTTTAAGAAGTTATTAGAGGGGGCTGAGTGATGGCTTAGTGGTTAAGAGCACTAACTGTTCTTGCAGAGGACCTGGGGTCTGTTCCCAGCACTCACATGGTGGCTAACAACTGCCTGTACCTCCCGCTCCAAAGGATCTTATGACCTCCTCAGGCACTGTATGCACATACATGCAGGCAAGACCCCCCCACACACACACACACACACAATTATTTTAGAAAAGAAATTAGAGAGAAAATGAAATAAATGTGACTCTATTGTGTGTGTGGCTAGGTGTGTAGAGCACTTGCCTAAAAAGTATGAGGTACTGGGTTTGATCCTAGCACCACAAAATAGAACTATATATGGTTAAAATATGCTATTTCAATGTTGCCTCTGTTGTAAAACGTCTTATTTGGTGGGGCAGGTAACAACATAATAAAATTTTGGAGAATCAGCACATGGGTATGAAAGCAACTATTCCATATGAATCTCATCAATAGCATTAAAAGTGATATATTCATGACTGAACAATATATGAAACCCTCCACAAACTGCCACATTAGGTTCCAATTGTAGTGGCTAACAAATTTTCAAAGGTTGAAACAGAATTAATTTGCTACATAGAAGCCAAGAATATTATCTCAAGACACTAACTATAAAGAACTTTGGTTTTTTTGTCTTTTTTCTTTCATGTACTGAAGATAAAGGCCAGAGGTCTGTGCATACTATGAACATGCTGCATCACTGCACTGCATACCAGATTCTGTGATATATTTTAGTCAGTCTACCTCATTAGCTTTCAATTACGTTTCTGTTTCTAGAATTCTCATTTGCATTATCCTTATTGTAGTCAAAGCTTTGGTCACTGGTCCAACTCATTCTTCAGGGAACAATTATAAAACAATGCCAAGGTTGATGGAAATGCAATTAAGGAGCCACAAGATTACACAACTGTATTTAGGCAAGGATGGTCTCACCTACTGTTTACTAAGGTAAATAAGGAGAGCCCCCTGCCACACCAACCGTGCTGGCACTCTAGAAATCCTATTATTACAGAAAGAGTAACTTTTCAGTGTGCAAAGAAAGACAATGACTTACTAGCTATATACCTAAGATGAGTGGCTATATTCCCACCTTAAACATAAATCCTGTGTGTGGGCTTTTCAAGCTTGATCTCTGTGAAGCTAGGATCTCAATGACTTCTAGAAATGAATTCTCACTCTGATCTTGTTATCATTTCAGCCTATCTCATGTTCCTGTCAGTCTTTTCCAACACACACACACACACACACACACACACACACACACACACACGAGAGAGAGAGAGAGAGAGAGAGAGAGAGAGAAGAGAGAGAGAAAGAGAGAGAGAGAGAGAGAGAGAGAGAGAGAGAGAGTTCTGCCCAACAACATAAAAAACTCAAGGTGCTTTCCAGACAGCACAAAATCAAAGCAAAAGCTGAAAAATAAAAATACTTCTGAGGGTAGTCTGAAGACTGTACAGTCTTATGTGGATCATGTGATTAATCAGTAAACCCTTGATTAAATAGTAACATCAAAACACTTGGATCACATGAGGCCAGGAGTAATTCAGCTAAGACATAACAAAGCAGACAGTCCTTCCAAAGCATGCGGAAGTTAAAGGACTGAGCTGAGGAGTTTCTGATTATTTTTCAAGGTCACTAAACCATTATATTCCTTTCTCAGCTGGCTGCTAAGGAGTACAGTCACCTCTGTAGTCCTCAACCAGAAACTTCAGACTTCAGCCCAAGCATATGGTACAGAGCTGGTCCTTGATACCACCTTAACTCTCCATCTACTCCAGATCACACTCATCCACTCACCCATCTGGCTTGGCATTACTAGCAACAGACTGGGCATGTCTTCACAAGTCAGTAAGAATCCTTTCTGGATTTATTATATTGTTGTTTTGCTTTCACCACAGTATATCATCATATATTCTGTTAATATTTAGTAAACTACACTTCTATCTCATTACTACACAAACCCCGAATTTTGAGTAGATGTGGTAGAGTACATTAGTTTAGCTAGGAGCCATAGGACAATGTTTATTATCATTGAGATGTGAACTTGAAACTAATGCTACCATTGGGAAGAAAGGAAAATATTTTCAAATAATGTTATTTTTTAAATATTAACTCTACAGAGAAATCTAACTGTATTCACCAGGGCAAATATGTTGTATCATATCAAAATATAAAGATGAAAAGAAGAAAAAAAAAGAATCCTTTCTGGAACAAGATATGTTCTACTTAAGAAAATTACAGCATAATACAAAGAGATTTTCATCCACTAATAAACATTTTGAATCTAATTGTGCTCCAAAGTGCCATCTAAAGGGAAAAAAAACTGCTCTAGCAAACAGTATGCCTAAAATCAGAAAATTCTATATACACTGTTATAGAGGAACTACAAAAATAAAATATTGTCATTATGTATTTTTAGCTTGAAACACATAGAAAATTGTAAATATATCCTATGTAAAAATTCCCCCAAATTGTGAGACATGTATGATAAGGTCATGTGACATACATTATTTCTTAACTTTTACACTTATAGAAAACAAAACAAAATCCAGACATGGTGGCATATAGCCTTAATCCCAGTGAGACAGAGAAGCAGGCAAATTACTGAGTTTGAGGCCAGCCTTTTCTACACAGTGAGTTCTAGGACAGTCAGTGTTACAAAGTAAAGACCTGCCTCAAACAAACTAACAAAAAGAATAAAAATAAAATACAAGACCAGCAAGAACCAATGGCACTTTTAGGTTAGTAAAGTAAGTATAGGTTAATACAAATGTATACTTTTATTAAAGAAAAAAACAAAACATAGAGGTACCTCCATGCTAAAATCATAAAGTACAACGATAACCAACACTGCACATGTGGCTATCTGAAGACATTGTACTTCCTAATTCTGATGAACAGCAATGGCAGCAAAGTATAAAAGTCAGAGATTCATAAGGGACTATGCATTTAGTACTCTGCTCTTGAAAAGTTAAAAGTTCGTGTAAAACGTTTAAAAATCACAGCTTATTTTTATTTTCTAAAAGAAAAGTACTAACCCCCATTTTTCTTTCAGGGCTGGGGAGATGGCTCACTGAGTAAAGGTGCCTGCTGCTGAGCCTGACAACTTGAATCTGATCATCAGGATCCAGAAGGAGAAAATCAACTCCCACAGATCATTCTCTGACAGCTACAGACACCCTGAGCATGCAGTCACATGTGTGCACGCTCACACACAAACAAACTAAATTAAATACAAAAATGATTTTAAAGCCATTTTTAACTTTTCTTTCCAAGCAGGATCTCGTTTATTATTTAACAGCAAAGCCTGTTTTTAACTTTTTTTTTTTTTTTTTTTTTTTTTTTTGGTTTTTCGAGACAGGGTTTCTCTGTGTAGCTTTGGAGCCTATCCTGGCACTCGC
This sequence comes from Cricetulus griseus, assembly GCF_003668045.3. Taxonomy (NCBI): domain Eukaryota; kingdom Metazoa; phylum Chordata; class Mammalia; order Rodentia; family Cricetidae; genus Cricetulus; species Cricetulus griseus. The sequence continues at coordinate 25,345 of NW_023277085.1, forward strand.
TCTGGAGACCAGGCTGGCCTCGAACTCACAGAGATCTGCCTGCCTCTGCCTCCCGAGTGCTGGCATTAAAGGCATGCGCCACCAACGCCCAGCCCATTTTTAACTTTTAAACATTTATTTTTATAAGTGCTTGCCTGTGTGTGTGTGCATGTGCAACACCTGTGTGCCTGGTGCCTACCAAGGCCAGAAGAGAACATCAAAGTCCCCTGGAACTGGGGTTACAGATGGTTGTGAGCTGTCGTGTAGGTGCTGGGATTCAAACCCAGGACTTCTCTAAGAGCGGCCAGTGTTTTTAACCATTAAGCCATCTCTCCAGCTCACACCCCACTTAAAATTTTGTTTGTTTGGTTTTGTTTTTTTTGAGACAGGGCTTCTCTGTATAGCTTTGGTGCCTATCCTGGAACTCACTAGGTAGACTGGGCTGGTCTCGAACTCAGAGATCCCCAGGCCTCTGCCTTCCTTTAGTGCTGAGATTATAGGCGTGTGCTACCACCTCCGGGTTCCCACTTAAAATTTTTAATCCCCACATTTAACTTTAAAATACCACAAATTCAATCACAGTGACTACATTGAGTGGCAACTCAGTTGACTAGCTTGAAAAGTGGTTCATAGATTTGCATTATGAGACCCTGACACCCACCCCACCAAAATAAATGATTCCCCAAACATCAGTTCATAAAGGTTGAACGGAGGCTGGGAATACAGCTCAATTAAACAGTCCCTGTCGAGCACATGCAAACCTTAAACTCAGTCATACTAAGTAGCAAGCTATTTGACAAGATTGTAGCCAAGGATGTCCTCTTAACACAAAACCAGGTGATGCTGTAAACTTCTGCCAAAATGCCACATCTAAACTCCACGAAGTCTTCGGCATCCAGCCACACATTTCCCAACCACAGAGACTGGTCATCAGCTCTGAGACACAGCCAGCTGCCAGTGACCTAGTCTCCAAGGCGTTCCCTCTTTGGAGTGAACTTCCGCGAGGGGATGGAGGGACATCCCCTTGGCTCTTCTCCTAGACAGCTCGGCATCAGAGGCTGCTTTTATTAATTTTTCCCCATAAGCGGGTCTTGCTATGTGGCAGAGGCTGGCCTCAAATTCGCAGCAATCCTACTGCCTCCTCCGCTTCAGGACTTCTCATTCAGAGACACCCATAACCTTGCCACTACCACCTGGTATAAGTATTCAAAACCCGGCGCCACAGCAGCCCGCGCCATCCTCGAGACCCACGCGGGATCCGAATGTGACCCGGCCGCAACCACAACTCCGGACTCGGACGGGATCGGAGCGGCGGCAAACGACCGGGAGCCGCGTCCTCCCGTGAGCCCGAGTCCCGCCGAGCTGTGAAGAGCTCGGCCGAGGAGGAGAGGCCGAGCGCGGGGCTCTGGCGGCCTGGCCCTCCACGCCCGCCCGCCTAAGTGGCGGGACGGAGCGACCCGGAGTCAGCGCCCGGCTGGACTCCACCGCCGCCACCCCGCTCCGAGGGGAACGCGCCTCGGCGGCCCCCGTCCCTCCGAACCTGGTCCGCCGCTCCGCCGGCGTCCGACAGCAGCTCCCAGCGCCACTTCAGTCACTCGGCTCCCCGCCCCGCCCCGCCCCGCCCCGCCCCTGCCCCCCGCACGCCCCGCCCCCGGCTCCACAAGCACGCGCGCGTTGCGCACGTATTGCGTCATTTCCGTGACGCTTCGGATTTCCGGGGTCTGGGTGCTGCCCGCCGGAAAAGGCGTCCTACGCTCAGGGGGTTGACCGCTAGGGAGACTGTAGGGACAACGCTTGGGGACTTGGCGCACCGAGTGACCGCAAGGTCATCGCTTACGTGTCCGCGACTCGCGAGAAGCCGCTGTTTCCCTGTCATTCCTCACTCCATGCTTTCAGCTCTGCTCGCACTCGCCTGAGGGCGACAAGAAGCCCTGAGAATGGACATAGGGCCTAAAACTCTGAGAGGAGCCGGGGCGGTGGTGGCGCCCACCTTTAATCCCAGCACTTGGGAGACAGAAGCAGGCGGATCTCAGTGAGTTTCAGGCCAGCCTGGTTCTACAAAGTGAGTTCCAAGACGACCAGGATTGCTACACAGAGAAACCCTGTCTCAAAACACAAAAACAAAAAAAATCTGAGAGGAACCGCTTAGTCCAGGAGACATTTACCAGCATGTAAGGCATGCGACCGCCAGAAGAAAATAAAAACATGTCTTTCACCTTGTGAGGTTTTAGCAGAGAATAAATAGAGAAGACGTTGGAAGGAGAAATAACACATGACTGCTGGACGATAAAGATAGATAATGTAGGGGGAAAGAGCTAGCCAAAGAAACACACCCTAAGCAGAGCCAAAGAAACATACTTTGGCCCTGGAATCCGAGTCAGTGAAAGAAATACACCCTGGCCCTAAAACTAGAGCCAAGAGGCTAAAAAGGACCAATGAAAGAAACACACGTTGGTCCTGAAACCAGAGCCAAATCTGACCCTAAGCCTGTGCAGAAAACTAATTTAACCAGGAGCAGGAGATCTAGCCATACTAAACTCAGGGATTGAAATCTGACCAATGCCCATCCTGGAAAAACTCCACCCCCTAAGAATCCCTATATAAACCCTGTGTCTGTTCAGCTTGTGGCTGTCGGGCTGTCTTCTTCCACCCTAGCAGAGGCAGCTACTCTCCTGGATTCTTTCCTCCTAATCTCTTGAATGAGGTTTGGGTGGAGACCTTTTGCGGTGGAGCAGACACAACCCTGGGCAGAGCAAAACAGTGCTGTTAACACTTTCGCGGGGGGGGGGGGGGTGTTAATCTTCCCCTGGCAGAGCTGTGTAGAGTACAGCTGAACTGTAACAACTTGGCTGGGGAACCTTTCCTGCTACAGCAGAGCTGTTACATCGGGAAGCCCGTCCCAGGAGCTGGGGAAGCCCTTTCCCACCCTAGCAGAGCTGATACTCTGGGGAAGCCTTCCCTGAAGCAGGGCTGATCTGAGCTCCAGGGATACCTTTCCATCCTAGCTGTGTATCATTCAGTATTCTGTGACTCCTGAGTGCCAGAATACCTGTCTCATCCAATCTGCCCAACGCTTACAGATAACAATCCCACTTTACAGTTGAAATGCAACCTCACCACCTTTGTTATCTCCCCCAGGCCAAAAATCCCATCGGGATGGAGGAGATAAAGTAATAGAAAAGGGAAGAGTAGATAAAGAACAAAATGAGAGAGCCCATGAGCCCTACAAATGATCAATCCAGAACTACCAGACATTTTCCAGCTCTGGAAAAACTACCCTTCCAGACAGAATGCTTTTTTTTTCTTTCTCAAGTAATGCCTGTTTTCACCTTTTCTGAGTTTTTGTTTGGTTTTGGTTTTGGTTTTGGTCCGTGGGCATTCAGTTCTTGTTTTCCCCTAGGAAGAACCTGGTTCCCTGGGTAGGTGGCCCACTGAACTGACACTCCTGTTTGCTTTCACAGATCTGAGGACTTTAAATGGATTCAAGTTAGAACCTTAAAGGAATTAATCCAAAAGCAACCAGGCCACAATCCAGTACTGAGGAAGTGGAGACAGGAGGATCAGGAGTTCTCATCTCACATGTTCTTGGCCTGGGTGACTTAGACCCTGTGTGAAAATTAAAAAGTGAAAAAAGCCAGATGTGGTAGCATATTACTCTAATCTCAACACTTGGAGGTTGAAGCAGGAGGATTACAGCATGGCTACAGTGGAACAATGTCTCAAAAAAAAAAAAAAAAAACGTGAAAAGCTGTGGGGTTTTCTTGCTAGCCAGAGCACATGTGGCTTACGAAGGAATGTTGAGTGTAAGGGATCCTGATAGCCCAGTTGTGAATTGACACAAGGAGCTAGAGTGCCAGACATGGTCAGATTGGCCTGGGAAAATGGCTCCAAGCTGGTTGTTTAAGGTCTATGAAGATTAAAGACACAGGCACTTGTAGGAGTGAAGTGAAGACAAGTTTTATTAAAGAGGATTACAAGTAAGACAGAGGGCCAAAGAGATGGCTCTGTGAGTAAAGACTTGCCATTCAAGCTTGGCAACCTGAATCCAACCTGGAACTAACATAAGGGTGGAAAGAGAACCAACTCACAAAGTTGTCCTCTGACCTCCATATGAGTATGGCGCATGCATCTACACACGATAATTGTAATTTTTTAAAGCTAAAAAAAAGGAAAATTGAGGGAGACTCCCTATATACTTCCTATTTACTACAGAAGAAAAGCAACACGTTTGGCATCAGTGAGTGGTGGGGCAGGTAACGAAGCTGTCCTACAATTTAGTGTGCTCTAATTACCTGCATTGGAGAGACAGAAAAGGGCAGATCAGGCAGTGGTTGTGTACACCTTTAATCCTAGTACCTGGAAGGTGGGGGCAGGAGGATATCTGAGTTCAAGGCCAGCCTGGCCTACAGAGTTTCAAGACAGGACTACACAGAGAAACCCTGTCTCGAAAAACCAAATGGGGAGAGGGCAATAATGCCTAGCATCCAGCAGGCCAACTAACACTGACCTTAATTCATCAGGTCCCCTGGTTATCTTATATCTGACTTCCAACTTCTTTGTCTCTCATCCCTAGTGTTCTTGGCTTGTTTGAACACTCTCTCTCTCTCTCTCTCTCTCTCTCTCTCTCTCTCTCTCTCTCTGTCTCTCTCTCTCCCTCTTTCCTCCCCCCATTTGTTTTGTTTGTTAAGACAGAGTTCATCGGGCAGGAGAGATGGCTCAGTATTAAGAGCACTGGCTGTTCTTCCAGAGGACCTGAGTTCAATTCCCAGCAACTACATGATGGCTCACAACCACCTTGATTGAGATCTGCTGGCATGCAGGCAGAAGACGGTATACATAATAAATAAATAAAATCTTAAAAAAAAAGACAGTTTCTCTGTGTAGATCAGCCTGGCCTTGAACTCACAGAGATCCCCTTGCCTTTGCCTCCCAAGTTCTGGGATTAAAAGCGTGTGCCACCACCGCTGCTGCTTGGACTCTTCATTCTTTTAAAACTTGGGTCCATTTCACTGCAATATGTATGAACAACTTGCAGTTTTCACCACAGGCCCCTTTCCTTCCCTAACTATAGAAGGCTGGTTCCTGCCCCCAGGGACCCTAGGTTCAAGCCTCAGAATTTAAAAAGAAAAATTTTGAGTATAACTGAGACCTATAAGTTAAGTTAGCCAGTGTCATACAGCATTAATAGTGGAGGTACAAACAGAACCTAGTCTCAATTCCCATTTCAGGAATGTTAGAGGCAACAAATAAATGTCTGCCTTGTGACACTTTCTAAAAAGCCACACTTGGCTTAAAAATTCTGTATACTTATTTTGGAGAGTTGGAATGTTGTAGATCCATATCTCAGACTGTCTTTAGTTAGCTTAGTAGCCATTTATGACTCCCTCTGTCTCTGACTTAACATCCTTTTGACCATAGGGTAAAATTTTTGGAATGTGTTTGTACATTCCCCAATCATAGCTTCCATCAATCCAAAAGCCTGAGAATGTCAACAGACAGCAGCTGAATCCTAAAGCAGAGATTTCCCCTACTTTGCTCTAACTCCCTACCCAACAGTGTCCCCACCAATGTGTTTGGCAAGTGCATTCATGTGTGACCTACTCAGTGACTGAAAAGTTCACATACAATGATGGTGCATGCCTATAATCCCAGTACATGGGAGGCTGAGGCAGAAGGACTGGGAGTTCATGCTCATCAGCTACATGGTGAGTTTGAGGCCAGCCTTCTCTACATGAGACCATATCTTTAAAAAAAAATGCTCAGGTAACCACTACCATGGTGAAAAGTCATCTGGGACAATTTGAAAGTGCTGGGAGGGCCCTGGTCACTCACAATTGGCTGCAAATACACCCCTTTCCTTAGGAGGGAGTGCCGTCCTGTGTCCACAGGCTCAATACAAGATGCCACTTATGGTGCGTCTAAGTACAGTCACCAAACACCACCATGAGCTGCAGTCTAATCATTCACTGAGTGGGGACACCTGGACTCTCCTTTCCGGTTTTCCTTAAGTGCCTATTGTTCAATGGATTATAAAAACAAAGGTACCTTTGCCAAGGAGTTAAATTCTAGGGGACAGAGCCAGTGAGATGGCTAACTTGGTAAACACACTCAACCAAGCCCAATGACCTGAGACCCAGGTGGTAGGAGAGAACTGACATCTGCAAGTTGTCCTCTGACCTCCATGTGTGTGACACAGCACACACACACACAAATGAAACATTTTAAAAATAGCTGGGTAGGCCCGGTGGTGGTTGCACACACCTTTAATCCCAGCACTCGGGAGACAGAGGCAGGTGGATCTGTGTGAGTTCAAGACCAGACTGGTCTACAAGAGCTACTTCCAGGACATTAAGGCTCCAAAACACAGAGAAACCCTGTCTTTTTTTTTTTTTTTTGGTTTTTCAAGACACGGTGTCTCTGTGTAGTTTTGTATCCTGGCACTCGCTCTGGAGACCAGGCTGGCCTCGAACTCACAGAGATGCGCCTGCCTCCTCCTCCCGAGTGCTGGGATTAAAGGCGTGCACCACCAACACCCATCGAGAAACCCTGTCTTAAAAAAAAAAAAAAAAAAAACAACAACAGCTGGGTATGGTGGTAAACCCCTTTAATCTGAGCACTCTGGAGGCAGAGGCAGGAGAATTTCTTCGAGTTCGAAGCCAGCCTGGTCTACCTGGACATTTCCAGGACAGCCAGAGAAATTGTGAGACCTTGTCTCAAATAAAATTTTATTTTAAAATTGAAAAAAAGCTGGGCATGGTGGCGAATGTCTTTAGTCCCAGCACTTGGGAGGCAGATGCAGGAAAATCTATGTGAGTTCAAAGCCAGCCTGGTCTATAATGTGAGTTCCAGGATAGTCAGGACTACACAGAGAAACTGTCTCAAAAAAAAATAAAAATAAACAAATAAAAAATACTGTTAAGTTCTGGGCGGTGGATCCAATGAAGAAATTTACATTAGCTGGTGATCTATGAGGGAAAATGATGCAGAGAAGGGGGAATAATGCATTGGAGAAATTTGCATTTGGTGCTGGCCGTCATAACACAAATGGGTAATCAAGTGGCTGAAGCAGGAGAATTGTGAGTTGAAGTCCAGCCTTGACTGCAAAACAAGACTCTGTAGGAAAAGGAAGGAAGAAGGAAGGAAGGAAGGAAGGAAGGAAGGAAGGGCAGGCAAGTGGACAAGTCCAAGGTCAGCATGGGAAGGGACTAGCTAGAGCATGGACCCTGGAAGTTCTGACTCACTGAGACCATTAACGGAACAATCTAACCCTCATGCCTTTACCGTTCCTCTGCCAATTTTGATGTTGCTTATTGATTTAAAGGGGAAAATATCTTCCTGAGTACTTTTTGCTCCAGTCATGAATGGAAACCTGTTACTAAGTTACTATCTTGTATCTTCATTAGAACACTGGCTTAGTACCAAATTGATTAGTCTGGATGTGGTCATAAACTTTCATTGCCCCATCTATTTTTTTAACTTAGTTTGTATGTTTTATGGGGCTTTTGCCAGCATGTATGTCTGTGCACCATATGCGTGCCAGAAGAGGGTATCAGATTCTCTGGGACTGGGTATCAGAAGGTTGTGAGCTTTCATGTGGCTGCTGGGAATTAAACCAGGGCCCTCTGAAAGAGCAGCCTGTGCTCTTAACCGAACAGCCACCTCTTCAGCCTCCTGCCTAGCTTATCTTTAGTGATTCCAATGTCTGGG